>NC_079193.1:116723370-117023370 GCF_029499605.1 Hyla sarda | reverse complement strand
CACCACACGAATGAAATGTCAAGCGGACAAAAAAAGTTGTCCTCCTCCTGAATTTTCCCCTGGAGACAAAGTGTGGTTGTCTTCAAAATTCATTTGCTTCAGAGTACAAACTGGGCCTACGCTTTTTGGGGCCTTTCAAGGTCAAGAGACGTTTAAACCCGGTGGCTTATTCACTACATCTGCCTTCCTTCCTCCGGATCCCAAATTCTTTCCACGTTTCCCTCCTGAAACCAGTTATCTATAATCGCTATACTAAGAAGGACATTTCTACCACTCCCATCTCTGGTACCTCAGATGTTTATACCGTTAAAGAGATTCTGGACTCCAAACTTGTCAGAGGTAAACGTTTCTTCCTGGTAGATTGGGAGGGATTCGGTCCTGAGGAGAGGTCCTTGGAGTCACAAAATAACATCCTGGATCAGGATCTTCTCAAAAGTTTCTTGAGTTATAAAAGGAGGGGGAGACCAAAGGGGGGCGGGATGTGCCCGCATGCGAATACCCGCCCGTCACTTACCCACGCCCACTCCTCCTGCTGCTGCTTTGTCTCAGCCTTGGCACGCGCGTTCCCGTCCCTTAGGTGATTTGATATTTAAAGGCCCTGTACGCCCATGATTAGTAAGTGCCCCTGAACACTACATTATAAATTTCTGCACGTTCCACACATCCCTGCCGTATCTTCAGTGCTCATTGCCTAAGAGAAAGCGTTCCCATTGCCTGTTTTGCCTACCTGTGTTACCAGACTTCCTTGCTACGTTTTTTGACTACGAACCTTTGCTGCCTGCCTTGAACTTCTGCTACGTCGACTAATCCTCTCTCATCCTCCTGTACTTCGCCTTGCCCAGTACCTGTGTGGTCGAGCCATATCGGGGGTAGCGACCTGGGTGCCGCCTGCCGCAGCAAATCCATCCTGCCTTGCGGTGGGCTCTGGTGAAGACCAGCGGCACCTTAGACTCCGCTCCTCGATTCAGTCCGAGTCATCAGCCACACAACAGGTAGAGGATCCACTACCTGATCCGTGACATCCGCATCCAGGTACGTGACACGAGTACTTGCCACAGCAAAAGAGAAGTGACATCAGCTGTCTTAGGCAGCTGATCGTACCAGACATCAGCCGCAGAACCCCCCGTGGCTGTCCTCGTCCCCAATTGCTGTGATTGGTCAATCAATCCACTCAAAGCACTTCTCAGTGCAGGGAGATGAGTGAGGAGATCGGAGCTGTGTAAGCTCTTTGTGAAATAAAACATCACACAAGCCCCCAAAGACCCCTATAACCCCCCATACCCATCCTAGGGCTTGTGTCTATGTGACATCAGCTGTCTTGGACAACTGATTACCACCATGCAGTGATTTCTGCAAACTGTGAGCCTCCTTATGTTGCTAAACTACAACTCCCAGCATGCCCAGACAGCTGTTGGCTGTCAGGGCATGCTGGGATTTGTAATTTTGCAACATCTGGAGGGCCACAGTTTGGAGATCACTGTGCAAACTGCTGTCTGGGCATGCTGGGAGTTATAGTTGCGTGCCTCAAGCTGTTGCGTAACTACAACTCCAAGCATGCCCTTTAGCTATCAGTGCATGCTGGGAGTTGTAGTTTTGCCACAGTTGGAGGCACACTGGTGAGGAAACACAGAGTTAGGTAACAGAACCAAACTCAGTGTTTCCCCACCAGTGTGTCTCCAGCTGTTGCAATACTACAACTCCCAGCATGCACTGAAAGACAGTGCATGCTGGGGTTTTTAGTTCTGTAACAGCTGGAGGAACCCTGGTGGGGAAGCACAGAGTTTGTCTATTACTTAACACGATGTTTCCTCACCAGTGTGCCTCTGTCAGTCCATGCTGAGAGTTGAAGTTTTGCAACAGCTGGAGGTCTGCCCCCTCCCCCCCCCCCCCATGTGAATTAACAGGGTACATTCACAAGGGACGGGGGTTTACAGTAAGTTTCCCGCTACAAATTTGAGCAGCAGCAAATTTTCCACCGCAGCTCAAACTCCCAGCGGAAAACTCGCTGTGAACCCCCGCCCATGTGATTGTACCCTAAAAAAACACTACACTACTCAAAATAAAGAGTAAAACACTAAATATACACATACCCTTACACAGTCTCCCCCCCCCCATAAAAATTCAAAACGTCTGGTACGGCACTGTTTCCGAAAAGGAGCCTCCAGCTGTAGCAAAATAACAACTTCCAGCATTGCCAGACAGACATTGACTGTCCTGGCATGCTTGGAGTTTTGCAACAGCTGGAGGGACCCTGTTTGGGAAACACTGCTGTAGGGTATTTGTGGTGGCAGAGGCAATTGTAATGCTTTCATCCGGGTCCGCCCTATGCAAATCCCTAATTTAGCCCTCAAAATGTGCATGGCGCTCTCTCACTTTGGAGCCCTGTCATATTTCAAGGAAACAGTTTAGGGCCACATATAGGGTATTTGCATACTCTGCAGAAATTGCGTTACAAATTTTGGGGGACTTTTTCTCCTTTTACCCCTTATATTTCTTTTTTACACTAACATGCTGGTGTTGTCCCATACTTTAACCCCTTAAGGACCAAGGACGTACCGGTACGTCCTTGGTCCTGCTCTTCTGATATAACGCGGGGTTACACAGTAACCCCGTGTCATATCACGGTGGGCCCGGCGTCATAGTGAAGCCGGGACCCGCCTCTAATAGCGCGCAGCGCCGATCGCGGTGCCGCGCGCTATTAACCCTTTAGCCGCGCGCTCAGAGCTGAGCCGCGCGGCTAAAAGTGAAAGTGAAAGTTCCCGGCTAGCTCAGTCGGGCTGTTCGGGATAGCCGCGGCTAATCGCGGCTGCCTCCTCGCTGTCCGATCGCCGAATGACTGCTCAGTGCCTGAGATCCAGGCATGAGCAGTCATGCGGCAGAATCGTTGATCACTGGTTTCTTATGAGAAACCAGTGATCAACATAGAAGATCAGTGTGTGCAGTGTTATAGGTCCCTATGGGACCTATAACACTGCAAAAAAAAAGTGGGAAAAAAAAGTGAATAAAGATCATTTAACTCCTCCCCTATTAAAAGTTTGAATCACCCCCCTTTTCCAATAAAAAAAAACACAGTGTAAATAAAAATAAAAATAAACATATATGGTATCACCGCGTGCAGAAATGTCTGAATTATAAAAATATATCATTAATTAAACCGCTCGGTCAATGGCGTGCGCGCAAAAAAATTCCAAAGTCCAAAATAGTGCATTTTTGGTCACTTTTTATATCATTTAAAAATGAATAAAAAGCGATCAATAAGTCCTATCAATGCAAAAATGATACCGTTAAAAACTTCAGATCACGGCGCAAAAAATGAGCCCTCATACCGCCCCATACACGGAAAAATAAAAAAGTTATAGGGGTCAGAAGATGACAATTTTAAACATATTAATTTTCCTGCATGTAGTTATGATTTTTTCCAGAAGTCCGACAAAATCAAACCTATATATGTAGGGTATCATTTTAATCATATGGACCTACAGAATAAAGATCAGGTGTCATTTTTACCGAAAAATGTACTACGTAGAAACGGAAGCCCCCAAAAGTTACAAAACATCGTTTTTTTTTCAATTTTGTCGCACAATGATTTTTTTTCCCGCTTCACCGTAGATTTTTGGGCAAAATGACTGACGTCATTACAAAGTAGAATTGGTGGCGCAAAAAATAAGCCATCATATGGATTTTTAGGTGCAAATTTGAAAGAGTTATGATTTTTTAAAGGCAAGGAGCAAAAAAACGAAAATGCAAAAACGGAAAAAACCCCGGTCCTTAAGGGGTTAAATTTTCACAAGAGGTAAAACGCAATTTCTCCTAAGTAATACGGAAATACCCCATATGTGGACGTAAAATGCTCTGTGGACGCACAACAAGGCTCAGGAGTGAGAACGCACTATGTACATTTGAGGCCTAAATTGGTGAATTGCACAGAGGTGGCTGATAGTTGCAACGGTTCTGACATAAACACAAAAAAAAAACACCCACATGTGACCCCATTTTGGAAACTAAATCCCTCATGGAACATAACAAGGGGTATAGTTAGCCTTAACACCCCACAGGTTTTTGACAAATTTTCATTAAAGTTGGACATGAAAATTTTAAATTAGGTGTTACCCCAAATTTTTTAAGTTCACAAGGGGTAATAGGAGAAAAAGCCACCCAAAATTTGTAACCCAATTTCTTCTGAGTTAGGAACTACCCCATATGTGGATGTAAAGTGCTCTGTGGATGCACTACAGTGCTCAGAAGAGAAGGAGAACCATTGGGCTTTTAAAGAGAGAATTTAGCTGGAATCATTTGCACAGCCCACTGTTCCAAAGATATGTCAAATGCCAGTGGGGTGTAAATGCTCACTGAACCCCATGTTACATTCTGTGAGGGGTGTAGTTACCGAAATAGGGTCACATGTGGGGGGTCCACTGTTCTGGCACCATGGGGGCTTTGTAAATGCACATGGCCCCCCGACTTCTATTCCAACCAAATTCTCTCTCCAGAAGCCCAAAGGTGCTCCTTCTGTTCTGAGACCTGTAGTGCACCAACAGAGCACTTTTCGTCTACATATGGGGTATTTCCTAACTCAGGAGAAATTGGGCTTCCAATTTTGGGGTCTATTTTCTCATATTACCCCATTTGGAGTAACAACATCATTTGAGTGTTAAAATCACATTTTTCATTTTCACGTCCAACTTCAACGCAAACCTGTCAACACCTGTAAGGTGTTAAAGGGGTATTCCAGGAAGAAAACTTTTTTTTATATATCAACTGGCTCCAGAAAGTTAAACAGATTTGTAAATTACTTCTATTAAAAAACCTTAATATTTTCAGTACTTATGAGTTTCTGAAGTTATGGTTGTTCTTTTCTGTCTAAATCCTCTCTGACGCCTTTCTCGGGAAACGCCCAGTTTCAAAGCAAATCCCCATAGCAAACCTCTTCTAAACTGTGCATTTCCCGAGACCGGTGTCATCAGAGAGGATTTAGACAGAAAAGAACAACCTTAACTTCCGAAGCTCATAAGTACTGAAAGGAGTAAGATTTTTTAATAGAAGTAATTTACAAATCTGTTTAACTTTCTGGAGCCAGTTGATATATATAAAAAAGTTTTTCCCTGGAATACCCCTTTAAGGCACACTATATGCCTTGTTAAAGGGGTAGTCCAGTGGTGAAAAACTTATTCCCTATCCTAAGGATAGGGGATAAGTTTGAGATCGCGGGGGGTCCGACCACTGGGGCCCCCTGTGATCTCTCTGTACGGGGGCCAGGCTCTCCGGCCAGATAGTGGGTGTCGACCTCCGCACGAAGCGGCGGCTGACAAGCCCCCTCAATACATCTCTATGGCAGAGCCTGAGATTGCCGAAGGCAGTGCTTCGGCTCTGCCATAGAGTTGTATTGAGGGGGCGTGTCGGACGCCGCTTCGTGCGGAGGTCGACACGACCCCTTCCCGCTGGCTGTCAGGGCTCTGTACAGGAGATCGCAGGGGGCCGATAGGGGATAAGTTGTTCACCACTGGGTTCACCACTGGACTACTCCTTTAAGTTCCTGGAGGGGTGTAGTTTCCCAAATAGTGTGCCATGTGTTTTTTTTTTTTTTGCTGTTCTAGCACCATGGGGGCTTGCTAAATGCAACATGCCCCCCAATAACAATTTCAGCAAAATTCGTCCTCCAAGATCTCACAGTTGCTCTTTCCCTTTTGAGCCATGTTGCGAGCCCGCTGAGCACTTTGTGTCAACATATGAGGTATTTCCTTACGCGAGAGAAATTGGGCTACAAATTTTGCGGACTTTTTCTCCTTATAACCCTTGTAAAAATGAAAAAAAAATTGGGCTACATGAACATGTTAGTGTAAAAAATGTAGCTCTTCATTTTTCTCCTCCACATTGCTGCTGTTCCTGTGAAAGACCTAAAGGGTTAACAAACTTTCTGAATGTCATTTTGAATAATTTGAGGGGTGCAGTTTCTATAATGGGGTCATGTGTGGGGTATTTCTCACAGAAAGACCCCTCATATCCACTTCAAACTTAATTGATCCCTGAAAAATTTAGATTTAGAATTTTCCGTGAAAATTTTTAAAATTGCTGCTATACTTTGAAGCCTTCTAATGTCTTCAAAAAGTGAAAACATGTCAACCTTATGATGCCAACATAAAGTAGACATATTGAGGGACATTTATCTATGTTTGCTTATGTATTCTTTTTTTTAGTAATTTTTTCCTTACTTTTTTTTTGCTTATGTGTGACTTATTTATCAACTGGCTACAGCCTGTTGATAATTTTCTTTCACGTCAGCAATTTTTCCTTTTTTACTTTGGTAGTAGCTTTTTCTGCTCCATGTTTGAGCTGGAGTAAATTTTGTCAATTTTTAACCCTGTTGCGACTTTTTTTTGCGCAGTTGCGACTGTCGCAGTTAATAAATACCTGACTACCCGTAGTCCATTTTAAAATTATTACTAAGTAGTTCATTTTTGGAAAACTTGCTTTTCTCGCTTTCCAGTCAAAATGTCGCACGAAAAATCGCATAGTCGCAGTTGCGACAATTTTGCGACAATTATAGTAAAGAAAACCTGACTGAACCCGTTGATAAATGTCCATAATTGTGTTTGTGAATCAATATATAATTTATTTGGAATGTCTATTTTCCTTTCAAGCAGAGAGTTTCAAAGGTCTAAAAATGCAAAATTTTGGGATTTTTCACCAAGAAAGGATGCAAGTAACGACGGAAATTTACCACTATGTTAAAGTAGAATATTTGGCGAAAAAACTATCTCGGAATCAGAATGAAAGGTAAAAATATCCAAGAGTTATTATTATATAAAGTGACAGTGGTCAGATTTGCAAAAAAGGGCTGCGTCCTTAAGGTGAAAATGAGCTGCATCCTTAAAGGGGTTATCCACCATAAGATGATTTTTGTACGTACCTGGCAGACAGTAATGGATATGCTTAGGAAGGATCCACACTTGTCTTGGGGCTAAATGGCTATGTTGTGAGATTACCATAACACTGTGGCAAGCTGTTTGTGAACTGGTATTTCCTGCTTGACTTTTCTTTTTTTCACTACAAATCCCACAATTCCTTCTTCCTCCCTCCCTCCCACACATCAGCCACCCCACCAATTGAAACATAAATGAGCTGCATCCATTCAAAGACCTGTGGTTTTCAATCAGGGTGCCTACAGCTGTTGCATTAGTTTCAGATTGATTCCTCTCCCACCAAGTGATCCCTCCACCCATTGAAGCAGACAGGCTCCCTGTCATTAGCTGACTAGTGAGTAAGGTCTCGGCCGCATTGCAAGCTGGGAAAGCTTGGAGACAACAGTCATTTTGTATGCTGGTAAAAATAAATATTGGAGTGAAAATCACAGAAGAATTGTGAGAAAACCGTAACACACAGGTACAGACACTATATTGTGAACTACACTAACTTTACAGCCCCTGTAGCATAGTCAAATAAAAAACAATTCCTGGAATACCCCTTTAAGGGGTTAAGCATGGCAGATAGGGTGGTATTAATAAAAAGTGTTATACTCACCATGTTATAAAAAATTTTGAGAGCAGCTCCAATCTGGATCAGGGATAAGTATTTTAAAGAGGTGGGAAAAAAATGTAATGATCTAATTTAGGTGCGTAAACGCGTTGGAGTAAGCAAAATATGGCAGTAAAGTTGGGAGGCATGGGAACGCCGAATTTTCGAATTTATTATATTGCTGTGCAACTTAATATGCTGGTGGAAGGGGTGATAAAAAGTTTTTTGGCTGTGTTCGGGAAGGAAAAGAATTCGGTTTGGGAAATTTTAGAAGGGATAGGTCATGCTGATGCTATTTTGGCAAATACTTGTTTTTTCAAGATGATTAATAAAATTTGGAAATTTACAAAATTATCTTGGAGGTTCCTTGTATTTATATATTTATATATAATATATCTTTTCCCAGGAATATATAAATTAAGGGGATATGTGAACTGGGAAAAATATGGGATTGCTATGGTAGAACAGTTAGTGAACAATAAGCGTCTCCTTCCTTGGAATTATTTCCAAACCCAATTTAGTCTACGATGTGAATTTGCATATAGGCAGATTAAAAACGCATTTAATAGAGATATGGATAATCCTAGATGGGAAATTGGGTATCGTGAATTGTTTGATTTTATGATAGACACAAAAAGTAGCTCCAGCAGTAAACTGGGGAAGATTTACAAGATAATAATGAAACACAAGGCACAAAAAAAATATTAAAATAATTAAATCAAAATGGGAGAAGGAAATAGGAGTTTGGGAGGAAGAGGAGTGGTGGGAAATATTTAGAAATATAGATAAATCATCTATTAGTACAAATCACAAAATATGGTGGGTGAAAATGTAAAATAAAGTATCTGTTAATTTATGCATATTGTTATATGTGTGATATTTTTGTTACAAAAAATTATAAAAATAAATAAATTAGTAAAAGGAGGGTCAACATGTTATATTTCAGTTTCTTTACTTCCAGTAGATCCTGAAGATCACTAATGGCTTGTACTTCCCTTCTAGAAACATAATCAATGCTCGAGTCTGTTTTTATGCACTTTGTAGAGTGCCAATTTTCGGATAAATAGGTGGATATCTCTCACCCACATAAAATAATCACATTTAGGTGCAGGGGTAAAGGAGAGCCCTTTCTTCAGGACTGACAACTGGGCTTTGTGGTTCACAATGATGCTTGTGTATGAATGGACAGGACATCTCACTATGATCAGCCCACACACAGAGACTGGAGATTATCACTTCTTGTGGATCCTTGCATAGCCCCTATAGGATTTGTGCACTGCGGATGGTATAGATCAGGAATGGATTCTGGCTCCTGGATGAGAATTGTAGCTCCTGTTCACACACACTCACACACTGTCAGTTTTTCTATGTTCCCTATTTCTGTCCTCGATCTCGATCCCTATATCTCTTTCTTTCTGCCTGCATGTCCATCCCTCTCTCTCTCTCCCCTTATACTGAGTGCAGTGAACAGCGTATGAGCTGTGACCTTATGGCTATGTAAAGCTGCTAAACCTCCCCATTGCTGTGTCCTATTGGCCTTTGGGCTGATGGACACATAAAACCAGAAAATCTTATGATAACCTGAGGTTATCATGTGATATGCTGGTCACCCTGACTGCAGACCATCGCTCCGCTGCTCCTCTGGCTTCCTCTGGGCGCCAAAACGCCATGCTTTTTAAGATTTTCACACAAACTGAACCTGTAAAAGTTCTAAAGTTTAGCAAGCTCAAAACTACCCACTAGTAACTGCCTTAGAAAAGTCCAGACAAACAACATTCACAGTTTCAGATTGGTCTGACAAGACCGATCCTTCATAAACCCATGTTGGCGCTGTGTTAGAAGGTTATTTTCGTTCAGATATTCCAGAATAGCATCAACCAGAAACCCCTCAAAAATCGTACCCATTTTTGACCCCTTTTTGAATATTGGTCCCACATTCGTTAAGAACCAGTCATGTGAAACAATCCCTGTCATAGAATCTTTAAATAATAATAAGAAATAAAAGTCTGTCTAGCATGGTAATTAAAGGGGTACTCCAGCGAAAACCTTTTTTTATATACATCAACTGGCTCCGGAAAGTTAAACAGATTTGTATATTACTTCTATTAAAAAATCTTAATCCTTCCAATAGTTATTAGCTTCTGAAGTTTTCTGTCTAACTGCTCAATGATGATGTCACGTCCCGGGAGCTGTACATGATGGGAGAATATCCCCATAGTAACTGCACAGCTCCCGGGACGTGAGTCATCAGAGAGCAGTTAGACAGAAAACAACAACTCAACTTCAGAAGCTAATAACTATTGGAAGGATTAAGATTTTTTAATAGAAGTAATTTACAAATCTGTTTAACTTTCTGGAGACAGTTGATATATAAAAAAAAGTTTTGGCCTGGAATACCCCTTTAATTCCTGCAGAACCCTGGGATGGATGCCATCTAGGCCTGGTGATTTGTGTGTTTTAACCCCTTAAGGACCTAGGGTGTACAGGTACCCTGGCTCCCTGGTACTTAAGGATCCAGGGCAAACCTGTATGCCTGCTAGAATATCGGTGCCCGCCGGGCGGGGGCCGGAACAGGATGCCTGCTGAAATCATTCAGCAGGCATCCCTTGACAATGCCAAGGGGGATCCTGAGATCTCCCCATGTCGGCGATCGACGTAGATCGTCGGTGTATTCACATCGGCGATCTGTGGCGAATCCGGTCATACGGGTCACATGTGACCTGATGACCCGGAATTAGAAGGTGATCAGCGGTGTACTGTAAACCGCCAATCATCTCCTGTTGCTGGGGGGAGGTGAGGATCCCATCACCTCCCCAGGAGCGCTGCTGTTGGTAGGATGATCGTCTGACTAACAGCAGCCGGCAGAGGAGGGGTTAATGTCCCCTTCTCTCAGCTCTGCTCGCCCACTGAGCTCAGTCAGTGGGCAGAGCTGAGAGAAAGAGCCTGGGACCCCCCTCTGCCAAGATCTGAGGGGCTGAAGAAAAGCTGTGTAGTGCAAGGTGAGCTTCATTGTACAGGGAAAGGTAGGAGCCCAAAAAAAGAGTGAAAAAAAAAAATGAGTTTCCAACCCCCCAGACAAGCATACCGGAGTCCCCTTCCAGTTAACCTGTCTGAAAACCCAGACACACCGAGAAGAGAATTAATGCACAGAACTATCATGGAGTTTAAAAGTTATATAAAATATATAAAAGTTAGATAAAAGACAACGCCCCCTGAGGAAGCACATTGTTAGCAAAACGATCGCTGGGGTTTGGTAGAAATGGTCTGGCATTCTATTTTTTCATTAGTCTATTTATTCTCCTATGTCTTGTAGCAGTGTGGGGTCCAGTTGCCCACTTGTGGCTTTGGCTTTCGCCTAGGATCCTTTGTCATTTGTAGTTTGCTCCCATTGCTATTATAGGTCTGTATAATTAGCTTGCTTTGTCAGACCTTGTACATACCTAGTTTTCTGCTATATTCTGGTGCCTGACTGTTCTTTTTTCTATCTCCTATATTGTTTTGTCTTTTCTAAAATACATATGTTTTAATGTCACCTTTCTATGTATGATCCAATAAAGTTTCTAACTTTTATACTCCATGATAGTTCTGTGCATTAATTCTCTTCCAGGTGTGTCTAGTTCTATTGCACAGTAACCTACCTAGTTGTAGGGTTTTTATTTCTCGGTGTTCACTGTCTGGAGACCCCCAGAGGGATATTATTTAATATTAGAACATTAATTTACACATTTACGGTGACATTTTCTCTTGTTGCCACTTGCGAAAATGGAAAATTTGGGGTAACCCCTGCATTTTAGTGTAATATAAAATTTTTCCTTTTCACATCCCACTTTAATAAACATTTATCAATCACCTGTGGTGTGTTAATGCTCACTGCACAGCTTGTTGCATTCCTCGAGGGGTGTAGTTTCCAAATTAGTATGCCATGTGTTTTTTTTCTTTTTTTTTTTGCTGTTCTGGCACCATAGGGGCTTCCTAAATGCAGCATTTTAGTGTAAAAAATAAGATTTTTCCTTTTCACATCCCACTTTAATGAACATTTATCAATCACCTGTGGTGTGTTAATGCTCACTGTACTGCTTGTTGCATTCCTCGAAGGGTGTAGTTTCCAAATTAGTATGCAATGTTTTTTTTTTTTTTTTTTTTTGCTGTTCTGGCACCATAGGGGCTTCGTGAATGCGACATGACCCCCGCCCCCCCCCCCCCCAATTAAGCAAAATTTGCGAATGTGACGCCTTCTCCTCTGAGCATTGTAGTGCGCCCACATTGCACTTGAGGTCCACACATGGGCTATTTCCATACTCAGAAGAGATTGGGTTAAAAATTTTGGGGGGCATTTTCAACTATTACCCCTTGTAAAAATGTAAAATTTGGGGAAAAAACAGCATTTAGTGAAAAAAAATGTCATCTACACATACAAAGTCATCAAACACCTGTGAGGTGTTAAGGCTCATTGTACCCCTTCTTACATTCCTTGAGGGGTGTGGTTTCCAAAATAGTATGCCAGGTGTTTTTTTTTTTTTTTTGCTGTTCTGGCACCATAGGGGCTTCCTGAATGCGACATGCCCCCCAAAAACCATTTCAGCAAAATTTGCTTTCCAAATGCCAAATGTGACTCCTCTTCTGAGCATTGTAGTGCGCCCTCAGTGCACTTGACGTTCGCACATGGTGTATTTCCATACTCAGAATAAGTGGTGCTGCACATTTTTGTTGGGGGAGCATTTTCTTCATTACACCTTGCAAACACTTGTGGGTTGTTAAGGCTCACTGTACCCCGTGTTATGTTCCTTTAGGGGTGTAGTTTCCAAAATAGTATGCCATGTGTGTTTTTTTTTTTTTTTATTTATTCATTTTTTTATTTTTTTATTTATTCATTTATTTTTTTTGCTGTTCTGGCACCATAGGGGCTTCCAAAATGTAATGGAGAACATGCCCCCCAAAAACCATTTCAGCAAAATTTGCTTTCCAAAAGCCAAATGTGACTCCTTCTCTTCTGAACATTGTAGTGCACTTGACCACACATGGGGTATTTCCATACTCAGAAGAGATGAGGTTACAAATTTTGGAGGGCATTTTCTCCCATTACCCCTTGTAAAAATGTAAAATTTTGGGGAAAACCAGCATTTTAGTGAAAAAAAATAATTCACACATCCAACTTTAACCTCTTAAGGACTCTTAAGGACGCTTTCAATTTGGCACATAAAATTTCATATTATGGCTTATTTTTTGCGCCACCAATTCTACTTTGCAGTGGCATTAGTCATTTTACCAAAAAATCCATGGCGAAACGGAAAAAAAAATTCATTGTGCGACAAAATTGAAGAAAAAATTTAATTTCGTAAATTTTGGGGGCTTCCGTTTCTACACAGCACCTTTTTCGGTAAAACTGACACCTGATCTTTATTCTGTAGGTCCATACGGTTAAAATGATACCCTATTTATATAGGCTGGATATTGTCGTACTTCGGAAAAAAATCTACAAAAAATCTACAAACTACATGCAGGAAAATTTATACGTTTAAAATTGTCATCTTCTGACCCCTATAACTTTTTATTTTTCAGTGTATGGGCCGGTATGAGAGCAAATTTTTTGCGCTGTCTTCTGCAGTTTTTATCGGTACCATGTTTGCATTAATCTGACTTTTTGATCACTTTGTATTCATTTTTTTATGATAGAAAAAGTGACCAAAAATACGCTATTTTGGACTTTGGAATTTTTTTGCGCTTACGCCATTGACCGTGCAGTTTAATTAATGATATATTTTCATATTTTGGACATTTACACATGCAGTGATACCACATATGTTTATTTTTATTTACACAGTTTTTTATTTTTATGGGAAAAGGAGGGTGATTCAAACTTTTATTAGGGAAGGGGTTAAATGACCTTTTTTTACGCCATGCCTCCTTAAGAGGTTAAGGAAAAGTCGTCAAACACCTGTGGGTGTTAAGGCTCACTGTATCCCTTGTTACGTTCCTTGAAGGGTGTAGTTTCCAAAATAGTATGCCATGAGTTTTTATTTTTATTTATTTTGCTGTTCTGGCACCATAGGGGCTTCCTAAATGCGACATGCCCCCCAAAAACCATTTCAGAAAAAACTCACTCTCCAAAATCCTTGTCGCTCCTTCCATTCTGAGCCCTCTACTGCGCCCGCCGAATACTTTACATACACATATGAGGTATTTCCTTACTCGAGAGAAATTAGGCTACAAATATTGGGGGATTTTTTTCCTTTTACCCCTTTTAAAAATTAAAAAAATGGCTCTACAAGAACATGCAAGTGTAAAAAATGAAGATTTCAAATGTTCTCCTTTACTTTGCTGCTATTCCTGCGAAACACCTAAAGGGTTAACACACTTACTGAATGTCATTTTGAATACTTTGAGGGGTGCAGTTTTTATAATAGGGTCCTTTATGGGGTATTTCTAATATGAAGATCCTTTAAATCCACTTCAAAACTGAACTGGTCCCTGAAAAATTCCGATTTTGAAAATGTTGTGAAAAATTTGAAAATTGTTGCTGAACTTTGAAGCCCTGTGATGTCCTCCAACAGTAAAAACATGTCAACTTTATGATGCAAACATAAAGTAGACATGTTGTATATGTGAATCAATATATAATTTATTTGGGATGTCCATTTTCCTTATAAGCAGAGAGTTTCAAAGTAAATTTTTTTTATAATTTTCAAATTTTTCATCAAATTTTAGAATCTTTCACCAAGAAATGATGCAAGTATCCGCAAAATTTTACCACTAACATAAATAGAATATGTCACAAAAAAACTATCTTTATCAGAATGAAAAGTAAAAGCATCTCAAAGTAATTAATGTTTAACCTGTTGGGGACGGAGGGCGTACCTGTACACTCTCCGCCCATTCCCTTTCTATAACGTGGGGCCACGATGTTGCCCCGCGTCATAGCTGAGCCTGGACCCGTGGCTAATAGCGCGCGGCACTGATCGCGGTGCCGTGCGCTATAAACCCTTTAGACGCGTCGTTCAAAGTTGAACGCCACGTCTAAGGTGAAAGTAAACTAATGCCGGTTAACTCAGGGGGCTGTTCGGGATCGACACGGCAAAATCGCGCCATCCCGAACAGCTGTTGGACAGCAAGAGGGTCCCTTACCTTCATCCTCGCTGTCCGATCGCCGAATGACTGCTCAGTGCCTGAGATCCAGGCATGAGCAGTCAAGCGGCAGAATCATTGATCAATGGTTTCCTATGAGAAATCATTGATCAATGTAAATGATCAGTGTGTGCAGTGTTAGTGCCCCCTATGGGAGCTATAACATTGGAAAAAAAAGTGAAAAAAAAAACAGTTAATAAAGATCATTAAAAAATAAATAAATGTGTAAATAAAAATAAACATATTTGATATCGCCACGTGGGGAAATGTTCGAATGATAAAAATATAATTTAATTAAACCACACGGTCAATAACGTACATGCAAAAAGATTCAAAATCCAAAATAGCGATTAATAAAAAGCGATAAAAAAGTCTGCTCAATACAAAAATTTTACCGCTAAAAACTTCACATCACGGTGCAAAAAATTTGCTCTCATACCGCCCCATATGCAGAAAAAAAAAAAAGTTACAGGGGTCAGAAGATGACAATTTTAAACGTGTAAATTTTCCTGCAGGTAGTTATGATTTTTTTCCAGAAGTATGACAAAATCAAACCTATATGAGTAGGGAATCATTTTAATCGTATGGACCTACAGAAAGTAGAGAAGGTGTCATTTTTACAGAAAAATTTACTGCGTAGAAACGGAAGCCCCCAAAAGTTACAAAGTGGCACTTTTTCTTCAATTTTGTCGCACAATGTTTTTTTTTTTTTTATTTCATCATAGATTTTTGGGTAAAATGACTGATATAATTACAAAGTAGTATTGGTGGTGCAAAAAATAAGCCATCGAATGGATTTTTAGGTGCAAAATTGAAAGGGTTATGATTTTTAAAAGGTAAGGAGGAAAAATCAAAAGTGCAAAAGCTGAAAAATCCTCCGTCCCCAAGGGGTTAAAGTGACAGTGGTCAGATGTGCAAAAAATGCTTGGGTACTTAACGTGAAAATGGGCTGGGTCCTTAAGGGGTTAATGTTATTAAGGCTGCACCACACTCCTTGTTAGTTAAACTAGAAAACTCACATTATCCCTTCTCCTGTTATCTGACATTGGATTTTCCTGTGTGAATACAGTATACAGTAGAGGAAAAGGCATTTAGTAAATTGGCCTTTTCCTCATCCTTCTCCACCATAACATCCAGATTATTTCTTAAAGGAGTACTCCACCCCTAGACATCTTATCCACCATCCAAAGGCTAGGGGATAAGATGTCTGATCCCAGCGGCGGGGGCCCGAAATATAGCGTGCAGCACCCACCTGTTTCTTGTCCGGAAGCGCTGGAGGGTCTGGGTCAAGCCCCCTCCCATAGACTTGCATTGAGGGGACGTGATGTCACACAGGGGCGGAGTCGTGACGTCAGAACTTCCGTTCCTGTGGTCAGGACCTTTGGATAGGGGATAAGATTTCTAGGGGTGGAGTACCCCTTTAAGGGACCAACATTTTCAGTTTTAATGGTAGGAGAGAAACAGCTAGCCTGGCACTGCTACTTCACACACCTGTGGATTATTACTCAGGTAGACACAATGCAGCAATAGATTCGCGCGAGCAGTGGCGGTGCAGGACTTGATAAAAATATAGCACTTATGCACAAATCCAATACAGAAAGAATTCAAGTGCACTCACCACGTAAGTTGCTTCTTCGTTACTTTATTTCTGGTCACAAACAGACATGACGCAGGGAGACAACATCTAGGACCATATGTTGTTCCCTTCCACCTATTAGAAGTCTTTGCATCACATCAATACTTGGTGATATAGGTGGCACATGGTGTTTTTTGCACACTTATCCTTTTCTTAGATATAAAAAAAAAATGGGGTCCATATATTTTATCCTAAGAAAGGTTAAGTTTTAGCTAATGCATATCCTCAATACTTACTTGTGGTCTGATGTGGAGGAATGTCTGTAAATGGGGTGCAGCGTCTTAAATATGTTTAGCACTATCCATCTTTGTGAAGTGTTGGTGTGGCACCATGGTCAATCTACTCTGATGCATTAGGCATTGGTGGGTGGAAATTCGGGCTGATCCATGCCTGATTCATCTTCACCCCTCCCCAGCAGCCATGGCAGTGGAAGGTGAGCGCAGAGGGCCCCCCGAGTCAGACCTGCGAGAGGATGGATGATGGCCCAGATAGGCATTGGCCAACTGACTATGTAGGATGTCTCTGTAGTAGGTCAGTTTGTCCTCCCTCTCAGTAGGTGTAAAAAAGGCCCCCATTTTGTGCCGGTAGCGAGGGTCCAATAAGGTGGAGAGCCAGAAGTCATCCCGCTGCCGAATGGTGACAATTCGGCAGTCACTATGCAAGCAAGTGAGCATGCATCGTACCATTTGTGCAAGTGACTCAGAGGGACTCCCTGCCTCCTTCTCCACTGCATACTGCCACAGTGTGTCCGGGTCCTCTGTCTTGCCTTCCTCATAACCCTCTAGCCCCTCTGGTTGCTCCTCCTCCTCTCCTGTCATATAACTTTAAAAACCACCCATTTCGCAAAACGTAAACTGTGCTCCCCTGTGCCCCTCCCCCTCCTCCTTCAGTTCAGCCCCAGAGGGCTCATGTGGCGTGAGATGTAGGCGCCACGTCTCCAGTGCCCTGACCATCCATCGTTTCCAACATGTGTTGTAGTAAATGAAGCAGTGGAATAACGTTGATCATTCTATAATCCAGGCGACTGACTAATAAGGTGGCTTCCTCAAAGGGCCTGAGCAAATGACAGGTGTCACGTATGAGCTGCCACTGGTTGACATTGAAATTACACATGGGAGTCCCCCTATCTGCTTGGATCAACAAGAAATCGGTGATGGCTTTTCTCTGTTCATATAGTCGGTCCAACATATGGAGGGTGGCAATCCAACGTGTGGAAATGTCGCAAATCAGACTATGTTGGGAGGTACCGTTCTGACACTGCAGCTCAAGGAGGGTGTGCTTTGCGGTGTATGAGTGGCTGAAGTGCATGCAAAGTTTCCTTCCCATTGTTAGGATGTCTTGCAGAGGGGGGAAAACTTCAGGTACCACTTGACAACCAGATTGAACACATGTGCCATACAGGGCGCATGTCCCAGGCTTCCGTGTTGCAACGCAGACAAGATGCTCTTCCTGTCGTCGGTCACCATGGTTCCCATTTCCAGTTTTCATGATTCGGTTACTTGATGGATGACTTCTAACAGTTCCTCCTATGTGTGACTCCATTCGCCAAGGGAAAACCATGTGAAGAACAGCGTGACACTGCCGTGCCCTGCACACATGGTATGCTGGAGGGGCACTGAGACTTGTCCGTGCAGTGGAGGCTGAGGACACGTTGGAGGATTAGGAGGTGGAGTCACACACTGTCACAGGACCAACGGCCTGAGAGCGTGGAGGCGGAAGCTGTGTAGCCTTTCCAAGTTGCTGTTGTGGCTGTGTAGGAACCACATTTACCCAGTGGGCCGTAAAGAACATGTATTGTCTCTGAACCTAGTTACAGCTCCACATGTCGGCGCTGCCATGCACTTTGGTACACACCGTCAAGCTCAAGGACTGGCCCACCTTCTGTTCCACAAAATTGTGCAGGGCTTCTACTGCCTTGTTCGCAAATAAATTACTGCTTGGGACTCTCCACCTTGGCTCGGCACAAGCTATCAGTTCTCTGAAAGGTGCAGAGTCCACTACTTGAAAAGCGAGAGACTGCAGCCCCAGCAACTTGGACAGGAGCACATTCAGCTTCTGCACCATTGGATGAGTGGGCGCATACTGTTGTCTCTTTGACATGGCTTCGCCAATGGAATGCTAGCGGTATGACTGACTCGAAGTAGGAGGAGCAGGAGCATCTGGAGCGACAAAGTATGGGTATGACACACAGCTCCCTTCGGCTGAGGTGGTGGAGCCTTGGCTGGCTGAAACAGGGAGCGGCATGCTACTGGGTGATTCAACAGGCTGGACCACCACATCGCAGCCACGGTTCTCCCAGGCCGCTTTATGGTGATGCTGCACATGTTGAGGCAGGGCCGTAGTGCCAACAATGGGACCCTGGCCACGCTTCATCTTCTGCCAACACATCTTAAATGTGGCCAGGTTAACATCCTCCAGATGCTTGATGAAAAACTGCCACACCGCTGAGTAGCTGATTTTCCCACCAACAGTCCGCACTGATTGACTTCTACTGCTGTCGACTCCAGGAACCCCTGTTCCACTACCTCACCGGAAGGTAGGCTGCCGTGAAGCAGGTAGTCTACCCCGGGCACGTTTGGCTCCAGACTTTCCACTTCTGCCATCATGCTGACTGCCAACCATGCTATGACCTTGCTGGCTCAGCTGCTACCTCACGGGCAACCTGCAACCCTCTTCTCCTAATAATGATGAAGCCCCTTCTGTACCCGGCTCCCAAATGCGATCGACTTTATCATCATCGAGTTGTGTCTGCACGTCACTGATGTATTCCTCAGGTTCCTCAACAGTGTATGCTTCAGGAGCCTGAATGCTCGCAACACCACCTCCCACGCCACTCTCCTCATCATTACTTGCCCACCTAGTGGACTGGGCAGTAGCTGCTGACTGTCCTCTAGTATATCGTCCTCACTAAATAGTGGAGCTGAACCCACAGCATAAGATACTTCTGTGGGGGAGGGAACAGCATTGGATAGAGGCAATGGGAGGATGGGGACTACTCCCGGGCCATGCCAACTGAGGGCTGTGTCTGAGGAACCCACCCCTGTTGACTGGGGGTGTCAGACGTCACTTGTGATGAAGTGGATGACTGTGTTAAGCAATTGATGATGGAAGATGGGTTGCTGGTAAAGTCACGGCCGCTAGCTGATCCCGGGAGCTCAAGCCTCTCGCTGCAACTCCTGCTGCCACTCGCCCCTAGTCTGCTGCAACCTCTGCATGATGAATTTAGGCCTCTGCCACTCCTCTATGCACATCCTGCAACTTCTCTGCCTGACATACTTGATATGCGTATATGAGGGGAGGACAAGGCGCTCCAGTACGCTTAAAACAGTATTTGTCTACAACACCAGCAAATGTGTACTTTTGGCTGGCCTTTTTCAAGTATCTAGGCCCTTAAGACTTTAACAGGAACAAAACCACTTAGATGTACATATGTGGTATGCACTTATGAGGGGAGGACAATGCGCTCCAGTATGCTTAAAACAGTGTGCACTTCTATTTCGTCGCCCCGTGATGTCTCCGGCATGGGCGGTACTGCTTTCTCCTCACCTGTCCCGGTCTGCAGGCCCCTGGCCGGCGGACACGCTCCCCGCCTTGTTCCATGCTCCACTGTGTCCTCTCTTTGCCAGCGCGCGTGTCCCCGCCTCCTAGGGCACGCGTGCGCCGGCTGTCTGAGATTTAAACGGCTAGCGCACCAATAATTGGAAGCTGACCCTATAAGTAATTTTCACTTCCCCTTGACCCCTGCCGGATCTTTGTTGCCTTAGAGAAAGACTTTAACAGGAACAAAATGGTACACCACTTAGATGTATGTATGTGGTATGTACTTATGAGGGGAGGACACTGCGTTCCAGCACTCTTAAAACAGTATTTGTCTACAACACCAGCAGGTGTGTACTTTTGCCTGGCTTTTCACAGTATCAAGGCCCTTAAGACTTTAACAGGAACAAGATGGTACATCACTTAGATGTACGTATGTGGTATGCACTTATGAGGGGAGGACAATGCGCTCCAGTACGCTTAAAACAGTACAGTAACCCCCCGACCTACGATGGCCCCGACATATGATAAAATCGACATACGATGGCCTCTCAGAGGCCATCGCATGTCGATATCAGCATCGACATACAATGCTTTTATATGTCGAGGCCATCGCATTAACTGCTATCCGACAGCGCAAAATGCTTAAGCTGCTGTCGGATAGCAGTTTAAGTATCGCTGGCAGGTTCGCTTACCTATTCCTGCTGCTCCGGGTCCACTTCACGATCCTCCGGTGTCTTGCGCATCTTCTCCAGGGTCCGGGCCTCGCTTTCCGGCATCGTTATTACGTCACTACGCACGCCGCGCTGGCGCAGTAGCGTAATAACGTCACCAGAAAGCGAGGCCCGGACCCTGGAGAAGATGCGCAAGACACCGGAGGATCGCGAAGAAGACACCGGAGCAGCGGGACGGCATCGGGAGCCCCTGGGACAGCATCGGGAGCGGTGAGGACCTGGTCCGGAGCGACGGGGACAGGTGAGTATAACTTCCTATACTTTACATTGCACGGATCCCTCAACATACGATGGATTCGACAAACGATGGGTCGTTTGGAACGAATTACCATCGTATGTTGAGGGACCACTGTATTTGTCTACAACACCAGCAGGTGTGTACTTTTACCTGGCCTCCATGATCTGCTGGTAGAGCCTGGCTCAGAAGGCTCTAGCAGGGGATCAGAGCCAGACCCACACGGAGCAGGTGAGAGGATACATATTATGGTCGATCAGTTAGGGAGTGTGTCACTGCGATGCTTAAGTGTGATAATCACTATGAATGACAGCACTTAAAGGGTTAATGGAGGTGAAAGGCTAGATCAATGATCTCTGTCATTTACTCTAAGTGTGTGGCTGCTAATAACAGCTGTCACTTATAGTCCATGAAGCGTGTGCATTTCCTGTGCTTGCTTCATATTTGGACAACCGCGTTAAGTACCAGGACATCAGATGTACATTTACTTACATTTTCCTGAAGGGGTTAAATATTTTATTAACATTTAAATTTATACAGTATGGGTCATTTTACAATAGGAAATACATCTCGTTGTCTTTCTAAGCCACAAACTGACCCTGGCCGAGACCAGGTATAGTATAGTAGAGAGAGAGTGCCTGGCCATTAAGTGGGCACTCGAGTATCTCCGCTATTATCTGTTGGGGAGGAAGATTCGTCTTGTGACGGATCATTCCCCCTTAAGTGGGTGTGCCAAGCCAAGGACAAAAATGCCAGGGTCACCAGGTGGTTTCTGTTCTTACAGAATTTCAAGTTTAGGGTTGAACACAGGGCAAGTCGATTACTAGGCAACGCAGATGCCCCATCACAAGTCCACTGTTGCACAAGTGTTCACCCCCTCAGGGTTGAACAAAGGGAGGGGGGGGGGGTATGTGAGAAGATGAAGGGCATGGTGGTTGATGAGCGATATGTGTCACCAAGGCTCCTGGCCTTGGTGAAGTAAGAGACGATATTTATTCAGTGTCTGTGGTGCGATGCAGACTGACACTGTGGATGTAGTATGGCTGGAAGGCCAGTCTGGGACGCTTACTGGGAATGGTCAAGTGTAGGGTGGGGGCCATTCCCCACAATCCAGGCCATCTTTTGTTGGCCTTAAAGCTAGGCTGCCTCACCAGCCAAGGGGGATTTTGCATGTTACAGCTCACACTGCCAGAGAGAGCTGTGTGTGAGGATCTTCCTTGAGAGTGTGGAAGCTGGTGAGCAGACTGCTTGGAGACTTGGAAAAGACTTGCTTGATGCCGCATGCCAGGGACTCAGGTGTGAACAAACACCTAAGGAACGCAGGTGGACTTTTGTTACTTTCTCCTTTGTTCTGCATTTAAGACTGTTTGCCAAGTGTGAATAAAACACTGAAGTTTGATTTGAAAAGTCCTGTTTCCGTGCCTCTATACTGCAACCGCACCTGTCTGCAAGAGCGAGTAATCCCAATATGCTCTTCCCCGTTGACTTCCTGAGAGAGTACAGCACCGAGACCTACCTCAGAGGCATCAGTCTGTACCACAAATTCCCTTTTGAAAGAAAGCGGAAAACGCCTGCTCTGCCTGTTCATTCCAATGCACCATTACGGATTTTCGTCCCTTCAGGAGGTCTGTTAAGGGCGCAGCCACCGTAGCAAAATGGGGGATGAATCTCATATAGTAACCCACCATTCCTAAAAACGACTTCACCTGTCGGGTAGTGACAGGTCGGGGCCAGTTCCGGGTGGCCTCTATTTTGTTTTCCTTGGGGTTGACAACTTCACGCCCAATGACATACCCCAAGTATTTGGTCTCTTCCAACCCTATGGCACATTTTTTGGGGTTAGCAGTTAACCCGGTCTTCCTAAGGTAGTCTACCACTGCCTATACTTTTGGAAGGTTACTTTCCCAATCTGTACTGTGGATGATGATATCGTCCAGATAGGCTGAGACATACCGACGATGTGGCCAAAATACAATATCCATTAGCCTTTGAAAAGTAGCGGGAGCGCCATGTAAACCGAAGGGTAACACCTTGTTCTGAAATAAACCTTCTGGTGTGACAAAGGCTGTTTTCTCTTTTGCAGCCTCCGTCAAGTGTACCTGCCAGTACCCTTTTGTGAGGTCCAAAACAGAAAAATACTGAGCCTGTCCTAGCCTTTCAATAAGCTCATCAACTGGGGGCATGGGATATGCATCAAACTTGGAAACTTCATTAAGTTTGCAGAAATTGTTACAGAACCGTAACATACCATCTGGCATGGGTATTAAGACGGACTGGCCCACTCACTCTTTGACTCCTCGATGACATCCAATTTTAACATAGCTGTACTTCTTCCGAGATGGCTTATACAGGTACCCAGTATGGTTCAAACCGTATTTTTACCTGGGGTTCAGTGACAATGTCATGATGGATGGCAGAAGTACTTCCAGGAAGATCTGAGAACACATCAGTGTTCCTACTGATGAACTCTCTGGCATCCTGAGTCTGTGCCGAAGAAAGGCTGTCAGCAATTTTCACTGTGGCAACTGCTTCCCTTGCACCAGACTGAGGGATGGGAAACTCCACCCCTAACAAACCTCACTGGGGGCTGTCATCCACACTTGTCTCCCTATCTTTCGAAGGTTTCAACAAGTTTACATGGTACACTTGCTCTGGCTTCCTTCTCCCGGGCTGGTGTACCCTGTACGTCACCTCCCCTACCTTTTCAATCACTTTGTAGGGACCCTGACACCTAGCCATAAATTTACAGTCAACCGTTGGTACCAGAACACGATCTCACGGGTTAAAATTCCGAACCCGAGCCTGGCGATTATAGACTCTGCTCTGGGCTCACTGAGCTGCCTCCATATGTTCCCTAACCAAGGGCAACACGGTTTCCATCTGTTCCTGCAACTGAGTGACATACTCAACTACACTTTTGTGGGGTGTTGGCTGTTGTTCCCAGGCCTCTTTAGCTATGTCTAAAATACCACATGGATGTCTGCCGTATAGCAGTTCGAAAGAATCCAGTAGAAGCCTGGGGCACTTCTCGCACTGCGAACATGAGATAGGGCAGCAAAAGATCCCAATTTTTCCCATCTCTAGCCACCACCGGCTTAAATTTTTTTTTAAATGTTTGGTTAAACCTTTCTACCAGGCCATCCGTCTGCGGGTGGTACACGGAGGTCTGTAGCTGATTTACCTGCAGTAACTTACTGAGCTCTTTCATTACCTTTGACATAAATGGGGTGCCCTGGTCAGTCAATACCTCTTTAGGTAAGCCCACTCGGGAAAACAACTCCATTAGCTCCTTAGCTATGAGTTTGGCTGAGGTATGTTGCAGAGGTAGCGTCTCGGGATACCGAGTCGCATAGTCCAGGACTACCAGGATGTGATGGTGCCCCCTAGCGGATTTTGGAAACGGGCCAACCAGATCCATAGCGATCTGTTCAAATGGGACCTCAATAATCGGGAGAGGGACCAGGGGACTACGGTAATGTGGCTAGTGATTTGGCAGGTTGGGAAAGATTCACAATACCTTTCGACCTCTTTATACACACTGGGCCAGTAAAAGCGCTGCAAAATTCAGTCCCGCGTCTTCTGCTGATCCAGGTGCCCCACTAGAAAATGCTGATGGGCTAACTCTAACACCAGCCTCCGATATGCTTTAGGCACCACCAATTGTTCCACATTATCACCCCCGAATTTGTTTTACCTGGTACTGCATCCCTTGGTGGACCACAAAAAGGGGGTATACAGTCTTGGCGCTGTCACGCACCTGGATGAAGGCAGTCACGAACGGGTTGTGGATCCTCTACCTGTGTGGCTGATGACTCGGACCGTATCAAGGAGCGGAGTTTATGGTGCCACTGGTCTTCACCAGAGCCCACCGGAAAGCAGGATGGATTTGCTGCGGCAGGCGACACCCAGGTCGCTACCCCCATTACGGCTCGACCACACAGGTAACTGGGCAAGGCGAGGTACAGAAGGATGAGGCAGAGGCGTAGTCAACTTAGCAGAAGGTCTAGGCAGGCAGCAAAGGTTCGTAGTCAAGAAACGTAGCAGGAAGGTCTGGGTACACGGGTATGGCAAACAGGCAATAGGAAACGCTTTCTCTCAGGCAATAGGCACTGAAGATCCGGCAGGGGGGTGTGGGAGGTGCAGGAAGTTATAATATGTTGTCAAGTGCACATACTAATTAAGAGCGCACTGGCCCTTTAAATTAGAGAGCTCCACCGCGCGCGCCCTAGGAGACGGGGACGAGCGTGGCAGAGCTGAATTCCAGAAGCAGCAGAGCGGGGTAAGTGAGGGGCTGGGATTCGCATGCGAATCCCAGCCCCGCCGACAGTCGGGGACCCCGGAACACTAGGCTCACGGCCGGAGCTAGTGGCCGGAGCGCAGCGCGAGACAGGCTCCCTGTTGTTGTGGTGCACCTTCTACAATTAATACATTTTCCCAGTCCCGAGATAGAGTCGGGTCCTGCTGCTGTGATGTACCAAAATTTTCTCCTGTAACATTGAGGTCTGCCAACTCTGGCCCTGATGGAAGATCCTCCACATCTCCTACCATTACCCATCAGTGGAGATAACACCTCCTCTTCCACCGTAGTGGTGGTCACCCCAACTGCCGTTGCTTCTGACTCGGGTTCCCAGGGTTCCGGGGTCCCCCTGAGTAAGGCCAGTCTATTGGGGACATCCCTGCCTCACAGTTCTGGGGAACTCTTGTCTGGGGCCACAGAGGCACGAACCCTAGAAAGTCTCTCCCAATTATTATTTCATACAGCAACTTCATGGCAACGGACACCTCACGAGTCCAGCAGCCAGTTGCTATTGACAAATTCACTAAGGCGGTGGGATAGTCTTTTAATTCACCGTTTATACACAACACTCTAGCCTGTTGTCCCGTGTACTCCATGGGCAGCACCAGGTTGGACCTCACTAAAGTTACCATACTTCCCGAGTATATTAATGCCTCCACGACACCACCTCCCACTTTCACAAGGCAGAGGTGACCCGAGTCCCCTGCCCTGGGGACACTGGTGGCACACAGTCTCTGAGCATGGGTTTAACCGCCCCCTCCCGCAGTTTCGCGGTGGCCTCAAACCTTTCTACCAGGTCAGCCATCCCCAGTGCGTTGCTAGGGGATGCCTGGCCAATTGAGTTCTGGAGGGAGTAAGGCAGGGCCCCCCCAGAACATAACGGCCAGGAGACAGTCCAGCATGGCAGTGGGACTCATTACCTCTGGCTGTATCCATTTCTGCAGGAGTTACAATAGGTTGTAATATTGCGGCCTGACAGGCTCAGCCGGCTTACATTCCCACCCGCTGGGCCCGGACCGACACATTTACCGCCAGTCTTGCCTGGATCTCACCCATAACGATGTCATAGTCAGCAGCCTGGTCATCGGGCAAGTCAAAGTACGCCTGCTGGGTCCGCGATGTCAGAAATGAGCTCAGCCCACTGGTCTCGGGGTAACCTCTCCCTTGTGCCACCTTCTCGAAGACTGCCAGGTAGGTCTCGACATCATCAGAGGGGGTCATCTTGGGGATCGTCATCCTAACAGCCTTCCGGGCGCCCGGGTTGGTCCGGGTCGTCGCTGCGGCTTGTAGCACCATTATGTGCTGTAACAGCAGCTGGTTGGTCTCCTGTTCATGCTTGTTGGACTCCTGCTGTTGCCTGTTGAACTCCTGCTGTTGCTTCGTGGACTCCTGCTGGAGCTTTTTGGTCTCCCGCTGTTGCAATTTGACCTTCATGAGTGCTTTTATAACTGCCTCCATTTTGGCACTCCTGCCGTACTGTCAGTCACTTGTCGGCAGGATCGTTGCCCCTAGCAACCACTCCAACGGGTTATCCCAGTCTCAGTTCTTAGCAACATCGTGCTGCAACTCAGTCGCTGACCTCACTGCGTTGCCCGCATCCTTCACAAAATGTGATGACTCACTCTTGCAGACAGGTGTGGTTGCAGTATAGAGGCACAGAAAGAGGACTTTTCAAATCAAAGTTCAGTGTTTTAATCACACTTGGCAAACAGTCTTAAATGTAGAACAAAGGAGAAAGTAACAAAAGTCCACCTGCGTTTACCTGCGTCCCTGCCATGCGGCATCAAGAAAGTCTTTTCCAAGTCTCCAAGCAGTCTGCTCACCAGCTTCCACACTCTCAAGGAAGATCTTCACACACAGCTCTCTCTGGCAGTGTGAGCTGCAACATGCAAAATCCCCCTCAGCTGGTGAGGCAGCCTAGGTTTAAGGCCAACAAAAGACGGCCTGGATTGTGGGGAATGGCCCCCACCCTACACTTGACCATTCCCAGTAAGTGCCGTCCCAGATTGGCCTTCCAGCCATACTACATCCACAGTGTCAGTCTGCATCGCAGCACAGACACTGAATAAATATTGTCTCTTACTTCACCAAGGCCAGGAGCCTTGGTGACACATATCGCCCATCAACCACCATGCCCTTCACCTTCTCACAATATATAAAGATGTTATTATAGAAAACACAAGACAATTATTATAGTCAACTATTAATTTCCTGTGTAGTTCTGAGCTGATACAATACATATTGAATAAAAGGCTAAGCTTTAACCCCTTAAGGACCAAGCCCATTTTAACCTTAAGGACCAGGTCAATTTTATTTTTGCGTTTACGTTGTTTTTTGCGGGATCAATTGTACTTTGTAATGAAACCCCTCATTTTACCATAAAATGTACGGCGAACCCCCAAAAATATTTTTGCAAATTTTGAAGGGTTTCGTTTTCACACTGTACACTTTACAGTGAAAATGACGTGCTCTTTACTCTGTGGGTCAATCTGATTAAAATGATACCCATGGCTAGATACTTTTATATTTTTGTACCGCATAAAAGAAAATCTAAAACTTTTTGTACAAAATCGGCAATCTAAAATTGCCCTATTTTGACCACCTATAACTTTTTCATTTTTCAGTATATAGGGCAGTATGAGGGCTCATTTTTTGCACCATAATCTGTACTTTTTATATTATTGATACCACATTTGCATATATAAAACTTTTAGATAATTTTTATACATTTATTGGGGAATAAAATGTGACAAAAAAGCTGCATTTTTTAAATTTTTTTTAGTTTTACGCCGTTCACCGTACGGGATCACTAACATTATATTTTGATAGTTTGGACATTTACGCACGCGGCGATACCAAATATGTTTATAAAAAAATGTTTATGCTTTTTGGCGGTAAAATGGGAAAAACGGACAACTTTCATTTTTATTGGGGGATGGGATTTTTCATTTTATTTTTACATTTTTAAACTTATTTTTTACACGTTCTATGTCCCCATAGGGGACTATCTATAGCAATCATTTGATTGCTTATATTGTTCAGTGCTATTCATAGAGCATAGCACTAATCAGTATTATCGGTCATCTTCTGCTCTGGTCTGCTCGATCTCAGACCAGAGCAGGAGACGCTGGGAGACGGATGGAGGCAGGTGAGGGGATCTCTGTCCGCCATTGCAGATGATCCGATAGCGCTGCGCTGCAGGCGATCCGATCCGCGGCAGCGCTGCGGGCAATCCGATCATCTATTTTAACATGCGCATTGCCGCAGATGCCGTGATCTGTACTGATAACGGCATCTGAGGGGTTAATGCAATCGCGTATGTTGGCCATTACCAGCGTGTCCCTGCTGATAGCAGATGGAGCCTGCCGTGTATGATGCGAGCACTGCTCCGATGCGAGCGGTCATACACAGGACTGCGGTCATACACATTTACGTCAGTGGTCGTTAAGGGTTTAAAAAAATATCACAGCACATGTTATTTTGTTATAAAGGGAATCTCTCACAATGTGTATATTATTAGTGAAAATACTGTTGTTTTGGTAAACACAAGATTAGTTGCCGCACATTGCAACAACTGTGAGGAGGAGCCCAATGGGTTTTTAATTGAGACGCAGACTCCACTTGCCCTCTAGCAACTGATTGGGCTGGGGGTATTCATCTCATGAATACATTGTACTCACAGCACACTGCAACTATAAAGTATAATTGGTCCTTGGTGTGTAGTTGCTTTTGTCCATGTTTTTGTGGTGTAGAATTTTGCAGAAATGTATTAAGTTTGTTAGATGTGTGATAAATTCTGCGCAACTACACTAAAGAGTGAGATTATAAAAATGTGCAAGAAAGCCTTTTTTTTTTTTGCTAGAGTTCTGCAGGTAGTGTTTTAGCAAAATGGACTTGAGCACAACAGTGATGTAAAAAATTGTATTATCTTTGTGCCAAAAGTACAATAAAATGTGATAAATTTATGAAAAAAATATACACCAAAATTAAGACAAAATCCAATTCCTCCCACTGTGTTTAGCAAAACTACTGCTAAAAGACACACTGTTGAAATCAACACCTGTCACTACTTCATACTGCCCTTAAGTAGGGTAGTATAAAAGTGGTCACAGATTCCTTTCAACCTGGAAAATAAAATGAAAACTCTCTATGACTATGCAGGGAACAAAAACTCTTCTGTCTTGTAGTGGTTAATAGTAGTGTTTAGGCTATGTAATAGGATTAATGGAAATAGGGAAATGCAGGACTCATGCAAGGATTCATAATCCTTGCTATAAATGTCACGTGTATACAGCCTTTCTATTTATAGAAGCTTCTTAGCTTGCATGCATGGGCTTAGTGTCCATCGATAATTACACCTCTTTCCACTGAACTCTAAGAAGCATTACAAAACTAAAATCACAAAACTAAATAAAATCTTTATGCACAGCAGAAATGTATTGTGTACGTAAGTGTACGTAACATAGTAACAACACAATGAGATTTACTTCTCAGTAATTTTATGTTTTGTTTATTGAACCAAGGGTACCTTGGCCCATTAAACAAATTGGGAAATTAAATTAAAGACTAAGGGGGAGATTTATCAAGAAATGTCTATTTTAGATAAAATTTCCACTTTTTTTTTTTTTGGTCTATACTTTGACTAGCGTGCGCCTTATTCATCAATAATGCGCAGCGTAATTATGAATAAGGCACAGCTCTCCTTTAGCGTGAAAAGTTGTCTAATGTACACCTTTTGTAAAAAATAGTCAGACCAACAACCAGAGGCCTAGGTTCGCAACCCGTGGTACACGTACCCATAGGGGTACGCCACGGGTTGAGCGTTGGTATGCGAAAGCGCCAACAAATACTGGCCATGCATTGGCAAGTACTTGTCAGCGCATAGACGCCGCAGCACACTGTACAGTAGTGCGGCCCGAGCAGCGGCCTCGGTTACTGTAAGTGAGCTGCGTGGTTACCCTGGAGACGTGTGGCCTCCCCTGACGTTGTGCGGAGTTGCTGCAGTGCAGAAGGAGTCACTGGACAGGTGACGCGCAAACTGGACATGCTTTGCTGCCTAAATTATCTTAGGGGAGGCCAGGTAAAGGAAAAAAAGAAAAGTTTAACCAACTTTACGGTCTGGAGGGGGACTGATGGGACCGAGGGGGGATGTATGGGATGGCGCAGAAGGCATATTAAGATGGAGAGGAGAGGGATAATGGCAGAGGGGGATGGGGATTAATAAAGCACAAAGGCATTAAAATTTAATGCCTTGTGCTTTATTACTCCCCATTCCCCTTCCGCCATTATCACTTTCCCCCTCCATCGTAATATGCCTTCTGCTTTCTTGCTCTGCCAATGTGAAGGTGCCGCATTGGGTCCAATGGACCCAGCGGAACCTGTTGTAGGTTCGGTAATCCACAGGTGTCGGGGAAAGATTATTCCTGGCACAGCAAGTTGGTTAATAGGTTAAATAATAATAATAATGTTTAATAGGTTAAAGGTCACAGTAGATGTGCGAGATGTAGAACTTTTTGTCACGTCTACTGTAAGGAGGTGTAGCATAGCGACAAATAATTGTCATTTGCGTAAGAAATAGCGACTTTTCAGGAAAGTCGCAAATAATAAATACGTGACCATTGCATGGTCAAAAATAAAATAATCTACATTTGGACAGAAAAGAAAAAAGTATCTATATGTAAAGACACATAAAAGTCACTAAAAATCCCTGAACAGCGCCAAAACATAGACAATAAAAATGGTCTAAAGGCAATGATAAATCTCCCCCTAAGTGTTCTTAATAACTGGGGGCCTGTCCTTCTCTGAACTTTTAGATTTCTATGGACTATGTTTACTTCATCATAGATTCCCAAAAAGTACAAACTACATATAAAACTAAACAGTATGTTGGTCACACACAGACCATGTTAAAGCTCTCCCCACAAATATACAACAGAATACACCAGAATATATAATGGCAACAGACTAAACCAGCGCTGTCACTTTGAAGTCTTACTTTTTCTGAACACAGTGTAAAAAGACACCCAAAATATTTAGAGCTTAGATGTGCTTGGCACATATATGACATTAAGGTATTATGCAATTAACCCCTAGAGGACCCAGGGCGTACCTGTACACCCTAGCTGCCTGGTACTTGGCGCACCAGGACGTATATGTACATCCTGAGTCCCATCCAAGCTACCTTGTCTCATAGACCGTTGGTCCCAGCTGCTATCAGCAACCAGGGACGTGCTAATACTGATCATGGCATCAGCAGTCCAAAGGACTGATCGAACCACCCGCGGTGAAATCGCGGTGGTCCGGTCATTATAAATGGCCACCGGAGCTATACTGACCTGATCCTGGATGTCTGCTGCTATCTTATCCTCTGGTCTGCCTTCTAGTATGCCAGAAAAGTAGATCACAAATAATACTGAGAAGTGCTATGTCTGATCTATTAAAATATTATGTTAATCTTATCGTACGGTGAACAGCGTAAATGTAAAAAAAATACCAAACTCCAAAATTGATGATTTTCAGTCACATCACATCCCAAAGAACACTTTGAGGCATCATAGGGAGAGAAATTAGAAGATTCTACCATTCAACACTAACTTCCAACAGTGCGCATGCAAGTCAGTCCCTGGTCTGGGCACTTCTTTCTCTTTCAAGGCATTAGTAGATGCAGTGCACAGGTCCAGAAATGACGTGCCCATTGATGTAAAGTTTTCCGCGATCTTTACATAACTGGTATTGCATTTGCAGTTTTCTACAGACTGCGCAGTTGGGTAAGTGTAAATCAGTGCATGCGTAGTTATTAGTCAGGGGAGTCTGTAGTAAACCATGGAGTCCAAGTGCCTAGTTAGAGTAGGTAGCGTAGTGGAGCAGGCAGGGAGGGAGGGAGACCAGCATAGGGTTAGCATAGTTTAACATCAGGGTAGCCTAGCTAGCTTAGATTGTAGCTTATGTTTTAAAGTGAAAGGATGTAGGTTTAGTTTTAAAGAAAAGGGACTACAACTCCCAGAATGCCCAGACAGCCAAAGGCTGTCCAGGCATGCTGGGAGTTTTAGTTTTGCAAATTTTACAGTGAAAGGACTACAACTCCCAGTATGCCCAGGCAGCCAAAGACTGTTCAGGCAGGATGGGAGTTGTAGTTTTGCAACAGGAAACAAGCGTAGTAAGTACAATGTTAGCACAGTTTTACACAAGTGTAGTGTATTTTTTTTGCACAACTATAGAGTAGTTAGCGTAGCGTAGGGTTAGCATAATTTTACACAGGTACACCGAAGTTAGCGTAGTTTTACACATGTGTAGCATAGGGTTAGTTTTACACCTGTGTAGCGTAAGGTATTGTTAGCGTAGTTTTACACCAATGTAGCATAATGTTAGCATAGTTTAACACAGGTGTAGCGTAGCTTGCTTGGTTTTACAGGCAGATGGAGTGTAGTTTAGGGAGTGTAGCATAGGTTGTAGCTTAGCTTAGTTATAAAGTGAAGGGGCTGCAACTCCTAGCATGCCCAGACAGCCATAGGCTGTCCAGACAGGATGGGAGTTGTAGTTTTGCAACAGTAGCAGAGGAAATTGCACTCTTGTTATGTCCAAATACGGGATGGTGTGGCCCCCTACTGTCCTCCTGCCCTGTCAGGCAGAGTACCTTCATGTCCCCAGGGCTCCCCTGCAGCATACCCTCATTATGTATATAGGTTTGCCTCATTTAGTGTACTCTTGGTTTAATGTTTGTACCACATGATTGTTACCCAGAGGGCTCCAGTGACCAGGTTACCCCCCCCCCCAAGTGACCTATGGGCTCCTTGCACAGCCCCCCTATATAACAAGGGGAGGGGCTGCAATCGCTCTCTTGGCACATTGCTACTTCTGCCGAGGTCCAGTGCAGTCAAGTTGTTCAAGTGTCTGTGTCCAGAGCATTGGAGGCCTCCAGTCTAAAGTTCTGCAGCCACAAGTCGGTCATCAGTAAGTCAAGTCATCTTATTGTCAGTCACCATCTCTGTCAAGTCCATCTGTAGTCACCGTGGCCTGCACTAAAGTCAGTCTGATTACTGCAAGTCCCAGCAAGCCTGCGAGGTCCCCCTGTGTCACTGGTCACCTCCCTGGGATATTTGGCTGTACTGCAAAGACTATATCACCTGTCTTGCCTCAGTAAAGCTGCCGTTATCCCTAATCTGACATTGGTGTCTTCATTGCCCCTACCTAACTCAGGATCAGCGGTATTACTTTCGGGAGGTTAAGGCTAAACCATGCCCTGACGTTGATAAGGATGACAATTATGATTTTGATTACTGATCAATATATATATATATATATATATATATATATATATATATATACATATGCTAATATGCTGCAGGAAAACATTATTTTCCTTATGAGACATATCAGCTTGCTATTTGCTTGTGACTAAGATGAAGACCTTGGGATGAGGCCAGAAGAGGTTGGAAGTTGGAAGACAAAACATTTGAAGAAAGATAGACTGTGCAGAAGGACGAATACATCCGGAATTTTCTGGTAGAGTAGGGAGAGGGCAACAATAAGTGATCTATGGCTAAGAAAGAAATGAATGCTTAGTATGCTAATATATACAGACGCAATACTCAAATAACCAATCAAAATATAACATGATGATTTTGATATGATGACTAACCTATATTTTTTGTCAAATGTAAAAACCAATGTACTTCCGTATAATAAACAGAACTCCTTGGGACAGCTCCTAAGCCAATATGTTAAGAAGGAGATATAGACCAACATTTTGTCAGGTGTTTATTTCTTTTAGTCTACACTCAGCAGTATACAGCAGTAGTCACTCACATTTTAAGGTCTAACCAGAAGCCAGCCTTGACAGCGTCACGACTAGAAGGGGTTAATACCATCTGCCCCTTGGGCCATAACATTTGCCCTGCATCTACCCTGCACCTCACACCCCGACACCACAACTTTTTGGCATCCTACGAACAGGATACGGGAGTGCGCCATTTACCACAAGCCACAAGTCCTCCCCCCTGGTCTGAACTGTGTCTGAAACTTTCTGTAATAGCCTGGAATCTGCGCCAGAAAAGTGTACGGTACTGTTGTCATTGCATAGTATTTATTAGCAGCACCTGTGAAATAGAGGGGGAGGTGAAGGAAAGACTGTTGGGTGTCACTGTGCAGTGTGAGAAGTCGATTCCTGAAAGAGTTAATCTGGTCTGGTGTTTCACGCACGCGGTCAAAGCTACACGCTGCCAGTCCCCAGTGGTGGTGCCTCTTCAGTGTTGCGAGGAGGAACTAAGGATCCACCCTTTGTTGCACAGAGGAAGACTTTCCTGACCAGACCAAAACAGGAAGTCCCCTGGGTGCAGCCATATTGGAGGTTGCGTCTGGCTCTGCAATTTATAATCAAGCACCCACTGCAGTGCAGACTCTGCATAAACCAACGATCTCGCTCATCAAGTCTCAGTGGTGAGTCACATTAAGCCCCTAGTGCTCTGTAGCGTTATTGGGTACTTGCCACGTAGTGGGGGAGCGTGAACACTGCATCCCTGCCTCTCCCATAGAGATGCATGGAGGAGGAGTGCCGGCCACAACGTCATGCTGCGGCAGGCATGCTACAGGGACCAGCACTGGATGAAGTCCGCACCTGGCCCACCTTTGAGAAGGCAACTGTAGAGCAGATCTTTGAAGGACGCTACCAGGTATTTGAGTCACATTCGCCATCAGAGGTACGTCTCCGGTTGTACGAGAGGTGAAAAAAGCCAGGTGAGACTTTAAGAGCTTATGCCGTAGCCCTACAGAATGCCCTAGAGACTGTACAAAAACTAGATGGCATAACTCCCAAGCAGGGCAACAAGGTATTGATGGATAGATTTATTGATGGTTTTCATAATAAGTGGGAAAAAGTTGAGAATGTTATCAGTCCAAAACCCCAGTCTGTCCTTCCCCGCTTTTAAGAGACTGGCTAGTCATAGAGTCCGAGACTGAGTCAGAGGAAGTTTGCGCGCCTGTCCTAGAGCCACTAGGTGAGGTAGCTAGGCCAATACCACCACCATCTCCGGCCCCCGCCCCAGTGCCACCTGCAGCCTCATTCTTACTACAGCCTCAGAATTACAGAGTGTTAAGCAGGACATTGAACAATTGACTAAGGCGGTAAAGGAGTTTGCCACCTGGGCCGTTCCACCTGACTGTGAACCACCCATGCCTAGGAAACCTGCTCCTGTTCCCCACAATTATAACCCCCGCAAGTGTCTACTATATAACCGGGTCGCAAGTGTCTACTGTACCTAAAAATGTTTTCTATATGCACTGGAATAACAGTTTATTGTGTGAACCTGATTATGTTGATTTTCAAGTAGTGGCACATAACGGGAAACCAATACCCAGACATGGATATTGGGAGCCAACCATCCAGTTGGGGAAGCATGTACTTATAGGGCAAGGAGTGATTGTAACTAATGTGCCTTCTAAAGGGGCTGCTGAGTTTATACTGGGGATGAATATCATGAAAAACTGTTTCTCTGAAATTGTAGATTCCTTGCATGCCTCTCTCCCATACATGTCTCCCTCAGGCTAGTGGGCTGTGCAGCACCACTAGAAAGTTCTACAGGTGGAGCAGAAGTTTGCCAACCAACAGGGTGAAATCTGCAGAGGATGAGTCCAAGATATCAGGTCGGTGACCCTACAACCCATCAAAGAGACCATCATCTGGTGCCGTGTACGTCCGGGAGTAAAGATCAAGGACTATTAAGCCGTGCTGGAGCCTATGCAGCTGGAAGATTATCCCCTGCGAGAAGCTTTGTCACGGCTACCAACAGGAAAGTATCTGACCGGTTAGTCAATCTGTCCAGTTTCCCAGCTGTATCTTCTAGAGTCAAGGGACATCCTTACAGAACACAAGGTGACCCGACAGCATGTGTCCCAAGTAGCTGAAGGATCCGGTGCAAGTACTCCTGAGCCCTGGTGGGTGTAACTCCAAGTAGGAGACAAGACTACCCCAAGGGATCAAGGCGAGGGAGACGTCAAAGTTGCTAGAAGGTACCACGAGGCTTTCAGTAAACACCCCACGGACTTTGGGCGTACGTCTATGAACAAGCACAGAATTCTCACCGGCGACAGCACACCTATTGAAGAAAGACACCGTCCAGTTGCACCAGGCATGTATCAGACTGTCAAGAAGATGCTGGCCAACATGGAAGAGGTAGATGTCATTCAAGAGAGTCAGGGTCCCTGGGCGGCACCCCTCATGTTAGTCAAGAAAAAAGATGGAACTATTCGCTTTTGTGTTGACTACAGGAAGTTGAACAATGTCACCCACAAAGATGCTTATTCTCTACCCAGAATTAAAGAGTCACTTACAGCCCTTGGGTCGGCTACTTACTTCTCCACTCTGGACTTGACCAGCGGATATTGGCAAGTGCCTATGGCTCTGGAGGACCGGGAGAAGACCACCTTTGTGACACCTGTGGGACTGTTTGAGTTTAAGAGTATGCTGTTTGGGCTATGTAATGCCCCTGCTACTTTCCAGCGTCTGATGGAGCGGTGCCTGGGTCATCTGGATTTTCAAAGTGTCTTGTTGTACCTGGAGGATGTCATCGTGTATTCCAAGTCCTACCAGGAGCACCTCAGTCATCTGTCAGATGTCTTCAAAGTCCTGATAAAGCATGGGCTGAAGATCAAACCGTCAAACTGTCATCTGCTTAAACCTCAGGTACACTACCTAGGTCATGTTGTCAGTGCTGAGGAAGTCCAGCCTAATCCTGAATAGGTGGAGATTGTCAAGAACTAGCCTACCCGCGCATGGTGAAAGATGTCTGGAGCTTCCTGGGATTTGCTGGCTGCTACCGCCGCTTCATTCCCCACATCGTTCAGGTTGCAGAATCCCTCACAGCTCTTCTCAGGGGTACGGCGAAGGAGAACTACAGTGGAAGACTACTTGTTGAATGGGTCGACGAGCAAGAGACAGCGTTCCGAGCTCTTAAACACCCATCCTGGCGTATCCAGATTACAGTCAACCATTCTGGTTTTATACTGATGCCAGCTTTGAAGGTCTGGCAGATGTCTTGTCCCAAGTCCAAGAAGGGCGAGTGATAGCCTATGCCAGCTGTAATCTGCGAGGAGCAGAGAAGAACAATGCCAACTACAGCTCCTTCAAGCTGAAAAGTTTAAGGACTATTTGGCTATCTACACAGATAATAACCTGTTGGCCCATCTGAATACTGCCGAAATTGGGTGCCATCAAGCAGCTTTGGGCCTACAGATAGGCCAACTATAACTTTACCATCAAGTACAGAAGTGGAAAATCAAATGTCAACGCCGATGTACTGTCTCGGATGACCCCCGGCGAAGAACCACCTGTTTAAGATGAGTGGGAAGACGTGGAGATGCCCCCATTTTACCAGAAGTTCATGAGTCAGAATGTTGTGACCATCCTAGAGAACGGTGAACCCAGGTCTGAGAAGTTCCAAGAAGACCTATATACCTAGAAGACTCTACAAGACGAAAGTAGAGTCATGGGGGATCTGTTGGACTATCTTCTGATGAAAAATGTACCAACCCGTCTACGCCGGGACCAGTGTGACTACGAGTTGAAGTGTCTGTGGCGACAGAGGAAGCAACTGTTTGTGCACAAGGGACTGTTGTACCAAAATTCTTTTGATCTGGTCTCTGGTGATCAACTTAATCAGATTCTGGTTCCCCGAAGGGACACGGCGATGGTCCTCAACGCATACCATGATCAGTCGGGACACTTTGGAGTCCACAAGACCGAGGCTACGGTCAGACGAAGGTTCTGCTTGATTGGGATATGGTGTCACATCGAGAAATGGTGCAGTGAGTGTGCAGCCTGCAATGTCACCAAGAATGTGCCCAAGGACGCAAGAGCACCCCTCCATTCCATCCAGAGTGAAAGGCCTAACCAGTTGGTCATGCTAGACCATGTCAAGTTGTCTCCTACCCGGTCCAGGTACACATATGCTCTCCCCATGGTGGATCACTACTCTAAGTGGGTTGTCTTAGTGCCTGTCAAAGACCTTACAGCCAAAACAGTGGCTCAGATGTTCTATTCCAATTGGGTGCAAACCCTTGGTTGCCCAGAGTCTGTCCTGATGGACCGAGGAATGGCCTTCAAGGCCCAACTCTTCCAGGAGCTGTGTCAGTTCCACACGTGTAAGAAGCTCCGGACTACTGCTTACCACCCTCAAGGAAATGGGCTCTGTGAGTGCTCTGTGTCAAAACACGAAGAGTGGCCTTGATTGTTGCCCGAGTTGCTGGAAATTTATAACAATATGGTCCATTGTTCCACAGGATACACCCCTTTCTACCTAATGATGGAGCGGCATGGGCAGCTGCCGAAGGACCGAACATTTGGACTTCAAGCTCCCTTCAATAACTCTCCGCAAGCTTCCATGGAGTGGGTCTCTTACAAGGAAAGAAGAATCCAGGAAGAAAAAGAGATTGTGAGCATAAAGATGGGCGAGGCTCAGCTAAAGCAGCAGCAAAACTATAACCGTCATGCCTCCGCCAGACCCCTTCAGTTAGGTGACAAGGTCTGGCTGCAGAAATTTCCGAGGTCCCACAAGCTGGATTCCATCTGGGAAAATGAGCCATTCACAATAACGGCCATATCTTACCCAGACTCTGATGTGTACGAGATCCCGAAAACTGGGTATGAGCCGCAAGTCGTTCACCGTAACCGGATAAAGTTATGTCTTAAGGAAGACCTGCCTGAACCTCCTGTACCTCTTCCACCAGCTGTCAGACCTGTGAGGGAGTACGTGCCAGGAGAGGGGATCCACCCATCCATGGATGTCCCCATGTTCTCTCCCAGCCAACCTGCAGTCTTCTGTGTCGTGCCATCCCAGGGAGCGGTGCAACCAACCCTTTTCCCCTCACCAGCTCCAGTCCTGTCAGCATTGGCACCAGTCTACACCCTGGTTTCCAGGTCTCCAGTCTCTCTGCCAGCCAGCCCGAGTCCTGATAATCCAGAACCAGCTCCAACTCTGGAATTTGATCACCAAGAATCCCCCACAACTCCAGTCATGACAAGAGCTCCTGAAGAGGGAAGTGTTCCTGATCCACAAGAAGTGGTGCTGCGTAGGTCCCGAAGGTCTACACCGGGCCAACTGCCAGCAAGATACAAAGATTAAGTGTCAAGTAACCGTTAGTATCACACATATTCATGCACACATATCCGTCATTTCACTAGGGCTGTAGCACTAACCATAAAACAGTCCACATTAATGTCTCTATGAATTGTCAAATGTCTAATGTATTTTCTCATGTGGCCTCGTGCTCAGGATACTTTCCTGGCCAGAAGGTATACCTGTAACCTGCTATGCGCGTATTAAACAGTCAAAGGTAGCAAATGTCTAGATATATAATATAATATTCTGGGGAGAAGTGTGTTATGCCAAGAGACACCAGTAGCCAAGGCATTGTGTAAAATCTTAATCCTTCCAGTACTTATCAGCTGCTGTATGCTCCACAGGAGGTTCTTTTATTTTTGAATTTATTTTCTGTCTGACCACAGTGCTCTCTGCTGATACCTCTGTCCATGTCAGAAACTGTCCAGAGCAGGAGAGGTTTGTTATGGAGATTAGCTCCTACTTTGGACAGTTCCTAAAATGGACAGAAGTGTCAGCAGAGAGCACTGTGGTCAGACAGAAATGAAAAAAAAAAAAAAAAGAACTTCCTCTGTTGTATACAGCAGTTGATAAGTACAGGAAGGATTAAGATTTTTGAATAGAAGTAATTTACAAATCTGTTTAACTTTCTGGCACCACTTGATTTAAAAAATTAATGTTTTCCAGCGGAGTACCCCTTTAATGCAGCAGAGTGCAACTTCCTCTGCTACATTAACGTAGCAGAGCACAGTCGCCTCTGCTACATTAACGTAGAATTGTCTCTGCTAATTGAATGTAGCAGAGTGCAATGGCCTCTGCTGCATTAACGTAGCAGAGTGCAATTGCCTCTGCTACTGTTGCAAAACTACAACTCCCATCCTGCCTGGACAGCCCCTTGTAGCCCCTTAACTGTATGACTAAGCTTAGCTACACCCTATGCTACACTCCCTAAACAATGCTCCATCTGCCTGTAAAACTAAGCTAGCTTAACTACACCTGTGTAAAACTACGCTAACTACACTGGTGTAAAATTATGCTAACAATAACCTACGCTACACTGGTGTAAAACTACAATAACCCTACGCTATACTACCTATGCTACACCTGTGTAAAACTACACTAACTATGCTATGCTAAGTATGTCATATCTGTGTAAAACTACGCTAACAATACGCTACACCTGTGTAAAACTGAGCTAACTATGCTACGTTAACTACGCTATATCTGTGTAAAACTAAGCTAACACTACACTACGCTAATTAAGTTCTGCCTGTGTAAAACTACGCTAACTCTACGCCAACTACAGTAACCCTAAGCTAACTACGCTACACCATTGTTAAACTATGCTAAACCTACGCTAACTACGCTAACCCTATGCTGCGCTAACTATGCTACACCTGTGTAAAACTATGCTAACTACGCTTGTCTCTTGTTGCAAAACTACAACTCCCCTCCTGCCTGGACTCCCCTGACTAACAACTGTGCAAGTGCTGATTTACACTAACCCTACTCCAACTGTGCAGTGCATAGAAAATTGCACATGCGCTCCTAGTTTTCTATGGATCACTGAAAACTTTATATCACCGCCACCTGCACATTGTGGCCATGATGCGGCTGGGAGAGACAGCGGAAGTCCTGGCCAGGACTCCACGCATTAGCCAAATGCTGGAGTTCAGTGGCGTTGGATGCAGGGAAGTGCATCATGGAAGCAGCATAAAAAGTGGCTAGAGGGTTGAACAGATAGTGACTCTTGAAAAAGTAATCTGAATCGTTAATTTCTAACGATAATTTGTTTTCCCTTAGTCCTAACAGTAGCACAGATGGGGTATTCCACCCCCCGCGAACTGGTTAGGACAGATGGAAGTTTTATTGAACCTAATTAAACAATCAGTGAAGACACACCCACAACACCCTGTATAAGTAAGAGGGTCACCCTCTGTCCCATTGTGTAGTAACAAGAAGAACTAAAGGCAAACAATAGAAGAAAATAACTTAACTAGGGAGGGAAAGTTGTGCTACTGTTAGGACTAAGGGAAAACAAATTATCGTTAGAAATTAACGATTCCCTTACGTCCTAACCAGTAGCACAGATGGGGAAATGGCAAGCAGAAACCCTATGAGGGAGGGCTCTCATGCCTGACGGCAGATAATACTGTCCGTCCAAATGAGGAGAAATCGGCCAATCTACTGTCAAGTCTGTAGTGGGTGATAAATGTGGAGAGTGAACTCCAGGAAGCAGCTTTGCATATATGTTCCAAGGGAACAAGACTCCTTTCCGCAAAGGAGGTAGATACAGACCTGGTGGAATGAGCTTTTACAAACTCAGGAGGCTCCTTACCTTGGGATACCATGGAAATACGAATGGCATCCTTTACCCATCTACTGATGGAGGGCTTTGAAGCTTTAAGACCTCTCTTGGGTCCTGAAAAGAGAATTAGCAGATTTTCATCCTTCCTAAACTCCAAAGATCTTCTTATATAGATCTGGAGACATCTCGAGATATCTAGGCAATGAAGAGCACTATCTTCATTGGAGGATGGAGGATGGAGGAGGAGAAAATACTGGCAGGGATATAACTTGATTAATATTTTGGAATGATGGAACTTTAGGTATAAAGGATGGCATAAATCTGAGTAACACTCGATCTGGCAAAAATGTTGTATATGGTTCAAGTGCCGAGAGCGCTTGAAGTTCCCCAATCCTTTTGGCTGATGTGATTGCCAGTAAAAAAGTTATTTTAATGGTAACACATTTCATGTCCACCTCCTCCAAGGGCTCAAAGGGGGGAGATGCTAACCCCTTGAGCACCATCGATAAGTCCCATGCTGGGACAGGTTGTATAATTGTAGGTTTTAACCTTGAGGATCCCCTCAAGAATGTTTTGACTAGTGGGTCTTGAGACAATGGTTTATTGAGAAAGGCAGAGATGGCTGATACCTGAACTCTGAGTGTGGAAGGAGATAGATTCTTGTCTAATCCCTCCTGGAGAAAGTTGGGAATTGTGGCAACAGCTGGATTTTGTCCAGGTAGTTGTTTCATGGAGCACCAAGACTGAAAAGTTGTCCAAATTCTTTTATAGGCTCTGTTAGTGGACTCCGCTCTGGAATGCGAGAGGGTATTCAAGACCGCACTAGAAAGCCCTTCTAGATGTGGAAGGGACTGGTCAACCTCTAGGCTGTCAGGTTGAACATTTGAAGATTTGAGCAGCTGTGAGTGTCCCCCGACACTAGTGCTTGCTCTGGGGGAAGCCTCCAGAATTGTCCCCGACTCATTTGCAAGAGTTGGGTAAACCAAGCTCTCTTGGGCCAAAATGGAATTATGGCTATGACAGAGGCTTGGTCCTGCCTGATTTTCATCAATACCCTTGGGATCAAGGAAATTGGAGGGAAGATGTAGGCCAGCCTGAACCTCCATGGGATTGAGAGAGCATCGATTGCTACTGGGTTGTCTTCCCTGTACAGGGAGCAAAATCTCGCCACTTTGGTGTTTAACCTTGTTGCCATAAGATCTATTTCCGGCACACCCCACCTGAGTGTTATTTGTTTGAATATCTCTGGATGGAGAGACCATTCTCCAGTTGAAAGTCCTCTGCTCAGGCGGTCGGCGATCACATTGAGAGATCCCCGAATGTGAACTGCCGACAGATGGGTTAGGTTCCTCTCTGCCCAATCCAAGATCAGACCCACCTCTCTGAGGAGGCTTTGTGATCGAATGCCTCACTGCTTGTTGATGTACAATACAGCCGTCATGCTGTCGGATTGGATCTTTACTGCTTTCCCTTGAAGAAGAGAAGCAAAGTGGAGGAGTGCTAATCTGATGGCTCGAATCTCGAGGAGATTGGAGGTTAACCCTCTCTCCTGTGGAGACCAAGATCCCCGCACTGACAGATCCAAGAGATGCGCTCCCCAACCTACAAGGGACGCGTCGGTAGTAAGTATGATCCAAGAGGGTTGGATCATTGACTTGCCGTCCTCGAGGTGAGACCACCATCTGAGAGAGGACCGGACTCGATAAGACAGGGAGTGGCACTTGTTTAGGCCCGAGGGCCTGAGATTCCATGTGGCGAGCACCTCTGATTGAAGAGGGCATAGATGCCAAAGAGCCCAAGGAACCGCATCCACGGTAGCGGACATAAGTCCCAACATCCGCATGAGAGTGCGAATGGATACTCTCCGGGGTACAGAGAGAAAAAAGGGCCGATTCTTGAACCCGAGATTTCCTCTCGGGAGAGAGGTAAAGTGTCATGGAGATTGAGTCGACTATGAAGCCGAGGAACCTCACTGAGGTCGTTGGGAGGAAATTGGATTTGGCCCAATTGACTATCCACCCTAACTGGTGAAGGAAGGATACTGCTAGTTGCAGATGTTGGGACAGGATCGCAGAAGAAGGAGCTTTGAGGAGCCAATCGTCTAGGTAGGGAACGATGCTGAGCCCCTGGAGCCTTAGAGCAGCAACTACCGCTACCACCACTTTGGTAAATGTGTGTGGGGCCGAAGAAATTCCAAACGGGAGGGCTACAAACTGGAGGTGTTTTAGAACTCCCCCTACCTGAACTGCGATCCTTAGATACTTTCTGGATACCGGATGAATAGGAATATGAAGGTAAGCATCCTTTAGATCCAGAGTAGCCAGGTAATCCCCTGGCGAGATGAGGTTGACCACAGATTGAATAGTTTCCATACGAAAGCGTTTGTGCTTTACATACTGATTGAGATATCACAGATCTATAATCATCCGCCAGTCTCCTGTTACCTTGGGAACTAGGAAGACTGGAGAATAAATTCCTGACCCCCGTTCTGCAAGAGGAACTTCCTCTAAGGCATTCTTCTGGATGTATTCCAGAATGTAAGTTTCTAGCGCCCCCTGTTTGATTGGTGAAAGAACTCTTGTCTCCACATAATTGGATGGGGGAATTGATTCGAGGTCTATCGAATAACCATCCGAGATTAATCTCAGGACCCAAGGGTCTCAAATGTGGAGGGACCAGGTGCTTAAAAAATGGTGAAGACGACCACCAACTGGAATCTGGGGGGCAGGATGGGAAACTGGAAAGGTCACCTCGGCAAGGAACCCAGAGCTTCGTAGAAGCCCGCAGTCAGAGCTTTCTGTTGTCTTTGGGGCCACGGGAGCGTTTTCCGCCCCGGCGTTGATTACCCCAGTCTCTCTGAGGCTTAGGTTGGGGGGCTGATCCGCCCCCAGAACGCCGCCCTCGACCACGAAAGGAGGAATAAGGGAGGGACTTGCCTTTCTTGTCAGAAAGTCCCTCCATAATGCGGTCCAACTCAGCTCCGAAAAGAATGCCGGGTTCGTAAGGCATAGCACATAAGGTGTTCTTGGAAGAGTTGTTGACCTTCCAAGGTTTTAACCACAGAGGACGTCGTCCAGCGGAAGCCAGGGCCATAGACTTGGAGGCCAATATAAGATGCTGGGTGGAAGCATCGCACAAAAAATCAACGGCCAGATTGGTCGTCTTGAAGGATGAAAGAATTTCATCCCTAGGAACCCCCTGGTCCAAATCCGACTGGATGTTAGAAAGGCGGGTCTTTAAAAAGTTTGCTACCTCTGAGCAAGCTATCGCCACTGATGCAGACGCAGAAGCAGTGGAGTAGGAGCGCCTCATGGCACAGTCAGCCTTCCGATCCATTGGATCCTGCAAGGAAGACCCATCCTCAGCAGGGACTACTGTCCTCTTGGACAGTTTGGCAACTGCCATATCAACCTTAGGGACAGGGCCCCAGGAGGAAAGCTGAGATTCCTGTATAGGAAACATGGTCTTAAATCTTTTGGTTAAGACCGGACCCTTTTATGTTTTTTTCCATTCCGTTCTAAGCACGGACAGAAGGGTATCATCCGCTTTAAAGACCCTAGGTCCCTTAGAGGCGGAGGTAGAGGCTTCCCCGGGATCAACATCCTGGTCCCCCGACCGGATGGATCTCAGAAGACGCTGGGTCTTTTCCAGCGGAAAGAAATAGGAGGCAGCGACCTCCTCATCCGAAGAGGAGGACTTGGAATCTTCTCTCTCCTGATCCAGAGACGTCTCCATTCTGGGAGGTGAAGAAGGTCTGGCGCGTTTCTGAGAGACGTGTTTCAGCTCCTCAATAGAGGCTTGCATGGCCGACATGTTAGAGGAGACCCACACATACATATCTTGGACTGTAGGCTCAGTCTGGTGGGAAGGTAGAGACTTAGCCCTACAAGGAGGGCACCTGGAAAATTCATAATTATCCTCAAGGGGAGTATTGCAGTCATGGCAAGAGAGGTGCTTGCGCTTGGCGGATATTTTTGCCAAGCCTTCACGATCCCCTGAGCCCTCGGTCGACATATCTAGATAAATATGAGAGGAGGATTAGATAATGTAGCGGCAAGAAAAAAATTGCGGCTAGCTAAAATAATTTAAAATACCCAAAGTTCTCAGCAAGAGACCAGGTAAGAGATAGATATAGGGAAACAGTAGTATCCGCAAGGATGCACTACTAAACTCAAAAAGACAGGACTGTGGAAGTACCAACAGCTCTGCGCTCTAGGAGGCTGAATGACAGCCTAGGGGGAGTTTAAATATCCCCCTGGCTGGCGCCAAAACAAGACTCCGCCCACAAGGCGGAGTTACAGGAGAGATACAGAAATCTTGCTTAAAAAACAGGAAAAAAAGGAACCCTAAGTTAAAGGGTTATAGAAAGAGGCTCCCCGCATTATTAGCAAAAACGGCGCAAAAAAACGAGCCGGGAAGCGAAGAGAGAAACAGGAAGTGACGTCAGACGCCGCTGACGCACTTCCGGCCGGGGCCGCGATTGGAGTCGCGGCTCCGTGGTACAGAAGCAGATGGGCGCAAACCATGCCCAAATTTGCAAGTAAGAAAGAACCCCCCCTACTCATATAACAGGAGTAAGGGGGTCACCATCTGTCCCACTGTCTGGGAGGACAGAAAATAACACAATGGGACAGAGGGTGACCCTCTTACTTATACAGGGTGTTGTGGGTGTGTCTTCACTGATTGTTTAATTAGGTTCAATAAAACTTCCATCTGTCCTAACCAGTTCGCGGGGGGTGGAATACCCCATCTGTGCTACTGGTTAGGACGTAAGGGAACAAAACGTACATCAGGGCTGGTAATGGTGGCCACGCCTGTGTACCATGAGTGAGTGACTTAGATTATGTTGTGCTGTATTGCCGAAGACATAAGGTGGAGAGAAATTAGGTGGAACCAGAATAGGGTTAGGAAGTAAGTGCAGTGTGGACAAGTAATCCCCTGTGCATCCATTTACTCCCAGAATAGTAGTACCTATCAAAGAAAAATTCTATATTACACCTGTGGGCTTTACACTTAAATTTGGGATTAAAATCAGGCAGCTGCTCCCATTCAGTTTTTAAGACTATATTTACCACTTACTCTTGCTTGTTTCTAATGTAATATTGTCACTATTGGTGCACTTGAATCATATAGCTGTGATGTAATTTTAATATGAGAACAATAAAAGTATGTTTTTAAGCAGTAGCAATGCTCTACTCATTCTTTCTTTTTGTCTATTATGCTTGGCTTGAGCTATACAGCATTACAAATAATGAGACCTTAGGCAATGCAAAACTATAATGAGTGTGCACAAAGCAGTGAGATTTAAGTGTCTATTAGAATTACTGTGTCTAACATCTAGATAGGGGATCAAATACTTCAAATACAGATCAGATATGTATTCCACTGAGTAAACAGTGAATCAATTCATAACTTACTTGAAATGCATTTTTATTTTATGCATTTTTATTATTATGCATTTTATTTTATGGCTCACTGTTCAAATAAACCTTCCATTAAGTTGTATTTGAGGCTGAACGCACCAAGCTACAGCTATAGTCCTGAGCAAATGATTCCACTGACCTGTAGGAGTAGGTTCTGGGACACAAAGAAAAGATACGCTGTGTAAGCAGCCGGGGTGTTCAACGTTATATAAGACAAGTCCAATAATATCACCACTGATAAAAAGAAGTAACGGAATATCTTACTGGTATGCCACTGTAGATGTAGTATCTTTATTCTGTTAAAAAACGAGCAAGCTGTACAGCGTGTGTGGGGAGACAACAAGTACAGGCAGGACTGGGAGGAGCGACGTTTCGCACCTGATTGGTGCTTTTTGTGGCTTCCACTGTGGAAGTGGAAGCTGGAAGAAGCATCATTTAGGTGTGAAATGTCACTTCTCCCAGTCCTGCCCATGGTCTCCCCTACCATTAAGACCTTAAGGTCTCAGCCCTCTTTGGCCTTAAAGGGGTACTCCGATGGAAACCTAATTATTTCAAATCAACTGGTGCTAGAAAGTTATACAGATTTCTAAATTACTTCTATTCAAAAATCTTAAATGAAAACTGTCAGCTTGCTCCCCCCACACTAGCCAGCGGTACTGGCTGGTAGTGCTGGGGACGATGATCAGTTTGATGCTTACCGTGCCCGGATCCGCCGCACCAATCGCCTATTATTTTCTGTATATGCTAATTAGGTGCTAACTGGCACCCCCTTCTGGCAAACACAGCACAAAAAGCATGTACATTGGGGGGAAAAAATATTTGATCCTCTGCTGATTTTGATCCTCTTCATTACAGAGCAGGGAGAAGAGGGAGAGGTGGAGGGAGGGGAGGAATATTGATGAGCTGGGCGGTGCTGCGAGCAGCGGCGCTGTAAACAGAGTGCCAGTTAGCCCGGCCTGTGCCAGTTAGCATTTACCGAAAATCGAAGATAACGGGCGAATGGCACGGCAGATCTGGGCACGGTAAACATCAAATTGATCAGCGTCCCCCTCAATACTAGCCAGTATCGCTGGTTAGTGCGCGGGGAGCAATCTGACAGTTTTCCTTTAACCCTTCCAGTGCTTATCAGCTGCTGTATGCTCCAGAGGAAGTTGTATAGTTCTTTTCTGTTTGACCACAGTGCTCTCTGCTGACACCTCTGTCCAGAGTACAAGTTAGCAAACCTCTCCTGTTCAGGACTGTTTCTTATATGGACAGAGGTGTCAGCAGAGAGCACTGTGGTCAGATTGAAAGTGTACCTGTCGTCAGCAAAATCTTTTTATATGATATGACTGGAGCTCAATATCCATGCCCCTACCCTCCAGAAGAAGTTCTTCTTACATCTTGGTTCCAAGAAGAGTGGGGTAATGCCGCAGATTGGTCCACACCAGTTGGGGCGTTTTATATACATTGCGGAATTTCTCCTCATGGGTGCTTTAGAGGAGGTCCCGGCAGGGGAACGCAGGTTTTGGATTTATTATCAAGTTTTCCTGGTTTCTAAGGTTTTGAGGGACCTTTGTATGATTATTGCTCTGCGATATTTCAATCAGTATATAAGGAAAAAGAGGTTTAGTATGGAAACTATTGATTCAGTGCTCAGGACTCTCAATCCCAGGAATGTGATGCAAATGCTGGACCTCAAAGATGCCTACCTTAATATCCCTATTCATCCTTGTTGATGGAAGTATTTAAGGATATTGTTTGGGGTTTCTGGGGAGCTGAAGCCCCTCCAACTTGTTGCCGTACCTTTTGGCATCTCTTTCATCAAGATTGGGGTAGCTATAGTGGTGGCACTCAGATGTTAAGGTTTAACCATCATACCATACCCAGGTGACTGACTCCTCAAAGCCTCATCAGTTCCAGTCCTCTTTCAACACTTTCACTTAGCTCTTTCTTTTCTTCCCCAACTGGCAGAGGTCCAATGTCTACCCATCAATAGTGTTGAGTGAATTTCGGGTTTTGGTTGACTCACCAAACTTTTACTAGTTCGATTTGCGCAAACCTGTAAAAACGCAAAATCACATGAAAATCATGGCGTTTTGGCACCCAGAGGAAGCCAAGGTGACAAGACTTCAGGGCGACTAGCATATCACATGCTAACCCATGTTATTGTATGATTTGCTGGTTTAAGTGTCAATCAGCTCAAAGGCCAAAGGGAGACAGCAAGGGGGAGGAGAATCAAACAGTTTGTGTGAATAGGAGCCAGAATCCTTATCTTGGAGTCAGAATCTTTATCCTAACTATAACATCTGTAGGGCATAAATCTTATAGGGGATATACAAGGATCCACAGCAAAAAAAGTGATCATTCACAGCCTGTGTGTGGGCTGATCATAGGATAGGGGCACCTCCTGTCCCTTCCTACACATGCCTCATCAGGTACCCCAAAGCCCAGCAAGCTATTTTCAAGACTCATACAAAAAAACAATAACATAGCTGTGTTGTGGTAGACCTGAATGATAGCAATACATATGGAAAGTGCGATAAACACAGCATAGTGCCTTTACTCACATCTACAGGGATTAGTCATGCAAATAGTATGCCTATTGTAATGACTTGTCCGTGTTTGACCAGGATGAGTCATTGGTTGCTGTGGCTGCGCCTAGCTGTTTGGGCTGGTCAGCTGACCTTGCTGGAATCACACCTGTGTAGCTGGCTATTTAAACCTGCAGTGTGCTTTTAGTCCTTGCCAGTGAAAGACTTTGTCTAGTAACCAGCAATCTTTTCATGTTTTCTGTCTTCAGGTTATTGATTCTTGGCTTGTCTTTCTGACCTTTGTTCTGTATTTGCATCTTGGTACCTTGACAAATCTTGTTGCTGACATGGCTAGTTTTGACCCTGACTTCTGTGTGTTTGTTTAGTTTTATTTCTGTTAGTTTTGAGTGCCTCCAGCTGTTTCCCGACCTGGTCAGTTTTTGTAGTTTATTATTTTGACTTTCTGTCAGTCCCTGCACATATATAGGGAGGAACTGTCCCCGTGGTTGTGGACCCATCGTGAAGGCCGAGTACACAAGTAGGCAGGGATAGAGGGTTTTGACTAGAATAGGGTTGCACTCTATCCCTGCCTGACGTGACACCTACAAGTTATAACATAGCAACGGGCTACAAAGCATTTACAATTAAAATGCAACAGCCTTGTAAAAAAAACTTTTTATTTCTTCCTAGTTGTGTTAGTCTAGAGCAGGGGTCCTCAAACTTTTTAAATGGGGGGCCAGTTCTTATTAGTGGACTACCACTTTAAGTACACAGCACAGTTCCTCCCACATTAGGTTGGCAGTATAGATCCCCCACATTAGGTTGTAGTTCCCCCACATTAGGGTTTGCAGTACAGTTCCCCCACATTAGGTGCAGTACAATTCCCCCACATTAGGTGCAGTACAATTCCCCCACATTAGGTGCAGTATACTTCCCCCATATTAGGTTGGCAGTATAGTTCCCCCACATTAGGTAGTAGTTCCCCTACATTAGGTTGTAGTTAGCCCCCCACATTAGGTGCAGTATAGTTCACCCACATTAGGTTGTATTCCCCCCCCCCACATTAGGTGCAGTATAGTTCACCCACATTAGGTTGTAGTTACCCCACATTAGGTGCAGTATAGTTCCCCCACATTAGGTGCAATATAGTCCCCCACATTAGGCTGGCAGTATAGTTCCCCCACATTAGGTGCAATATAGTCCCCCACATTACGTTGGCAGTATGTTCCCCCACATTAGGTGCAATATAGTCCCCCACATTAGGCTGGCAGTATAGTCCCCCACATTAGGTGCAATATAGTCCCCCACATTAGGCTGGCAGTATAGTTCCCCCACATTAGGCTTGCAGTATGTTCCCCCACATTAGGTGCAATATAGTCCCCCACATTAGGCTTGCAGTATGTTCCCCCACATTAGGTGCAATATAGTCCCCCACATTACGTTGGCAGTATGTTCCCCCACATTAGGTGCAATATAGTCCTCCACATTAGGTGCAATATAGTCCCCCACATTAGGTACAATATAGTCCCCCACATTAGGCTGGCAGTATAGTCCCCCACATTAGGTGCAATATAGTCCCCCACATTAGGTGCAATATAGTCCCCCACATTAGGCTGGCAGTATAGTCCCCCACGTTAGGTGCAATATAGTTCCCCACATTAGGCTGGCAGTATAGTCCCCCACATTAGGTGCAATATAGTCCCCCATATTAGGCTGGCAGTATAGTTCCCCCACATTAGGTGCAATATAGTCCCCCACATTAGGTTGGCAGTATGTTCCCCCACATTAGGCTGGCAGTATGTTCCCCCACATTAGGCTGGCAGTATAGTTCCCCCACATTAGGTGCAATATAGTCCCCCACATTAGGCTGGCAGTATAGTTCCCCCACATTAGGTGCAATATAGTCCCCCACATTATTCTTGCAGTATGTTCCCCCACATTAGGTGCAATATAGTCCCCCACATTAGGCTGGTAGTATAGTCCCCCACATTAGGTGCAATATAGTCCCCCACATTAGGCTGGCAGTATAGTTCCCCCACATTAGGTGCAATATAGTCCCCCACATTAGGTTGGCAGTATGTTCCCCCACATTAGGCTAGCAGTATAGTTCCCCCACATTAGGTGCAATATAGTCCCCCACATTAGGCTTGCAGTATGTTCCCCCACATTAGGTGCAATATAGTCCCCCACATTAGGCTGGCAGTATAGTCCCCCACATTATGTTGGCAGTATGTCCCCCCACATTAGGTGCAATATAGTCCCCCACGTTAGGCTGGCAGTATAGTCCCCCCACATTAGGTGCAATATAGTCCCCCACATTATTCTTGCAGTATGTTCCCCCACATTAGGTGCAATATAGTCCCCCACATTAGGCTGGCAGTATAGTCCCCCACATTAGGTGCAATATAGTCCCCCACATTAGGCTGGTAGTATAGTCCCCCACATTAGGTGCAATATAGTCCCCCACATTAGGCTGGCAGTATAGTTCCCCCACATTAGGTGCAATATAGTCCCCCACATTAGGTTGGCAGTATGTTCCCCCACATTAGGCTAGCAGTATAGTTCCCCCACATTAGGTGCAATATAGTCCCCCACATTAGGCTTGCAGTATGTTCCCCCACATTAGGTGCAATATAGTCCCCCACATTATGTTGGCAGTATGTTCCCCCACATTTGGTGCAATATAGTCCCCCACATTAGGCTGGCAGTATAGTCCCCCGACATTAGGTGCAATATAGTCCCCCACATTAGGCTGGCAGTATAGTTCCCCCACATTAGGTGCAATATAGTCCCCCACATTAGGCTGGCAGTATGTTCCCCCACATTAGGTGCAGTATAGCTCCACCACATTAGGTGCAGTATAGTTCCCCCACATTAGGTGCAGTATAGTCCCCCCACATTAGGTGCAATATAGTCCCCCACATTAGGTTGGCAGTATAGTTCCCCACATTAGGTGCAGTATAGTTCCCCCACATTATGTGCAGTATGTTCCCCCACATTAGGCTGGCAGTATTGTCCCCCAAATTACGTTGGCAGTATGTTCCCCCACAGGCATACAGCCTCCAACCATAAAGTATGGCTGGAGGCTGTATGCCTGTGTACTGCCCCATTTCAGTGTTCCCACCACCGCTCCGGCCATAGCAGGACCGGAGGATCGGTGGTCAGAACACTGAAGGGACACGCCGCTGGTAAACACTTACCTACTACCAGCGTGCGCGTCCTTGCTTCTTCTCTTCTGCTCCGCGCTCGGTTGCCATGGGCGCACGCATGGGATGTCTGTGACGTCACTGCGTGCGCCTGCTCCCGGCGGTTTTTAAAGTAAACGCGGGCCGCAGGGACTTCAGAGGCATCCTTGTGTTCCGAAAGCATCTTTCGGAACACAGGCATGTCCTAAGGCAAAAACACCCGGCGGGCCGGGTAAATGTGCTCCGCGGGCCGCATGTGGCCCGCGGGCCGTAGTTTAAGGACCCCTGGTCTAGAGGCTGTTATTTCTACCAAAGGAAACTCAACTAAATATTGATATGATATTTCTGTTGGGATGCCTACATTTCTGCACCTGTCTACTTTTGTTTTGATGCAGATAGCACATTTTCTGTTAACCTCATTTCACTAATGAAATATTACTGTGTCTTCATAACTCAAAATTAAATTGCTGATCCAAACACCCAATTATTTATAAAGAAAAATCATGGAAATTGTCAGGGGTGCCAAAACTTTTTTATATGACTGTACATAATGGTAGAATAAACCACAGTATTACTCACATGTACAGAAGAATCACCTGCATATTTCATTACTTGGCACAAGCTGGTGGTGAAAACCAGAAGTGATGGTCCTGTAGATCACCTGACAGTCACATTATCTGTGGAATGCATAATATAATCAAATGGGGCGCAAAACGAAACTCAGAATAAACACTAAGAAATAAATAAAATATAAATGCAAAAATACTAATATGAATAGGAAACAACAAAAGAAAAGAATGGTTACCACTCTTAATATGTTTGAAAACTATAATTACTGGATATTTAAACTGATTACCCTCATGCCTAAGGAATCGAATGAATGATTGAGATAAATTTTTCATCTTTAATTAGGTTAAATTATCTTTATTTTTAGTAATTTTAGACTTTTATTAGTGTTCTTTTTTTGTCATGTGGTCTGCTTGTACATATATGTACTTATTGTAGGCATTGTAATCGCATGTATATGCATTGGGGGAGATTTATCAAAACCTGCCCAGAGGAAAAGTTGACTAGTTGCCCATAGCAACCAATCAGATCACTTCTTTTATTTCTCAGAGGCCTTTTAAAAAAAAATCAAATAAACAATCTGATTGGTTGCTATGGGCAACTGGTCAACTTTTTCTTTACACAGGATTTTATAAATATCCCCCATTGTCTTATTATTTTCTGTCATCCTCTATTTCTATTTTAATTTTATAGTCATTCTGTATTATCTAATTTGGACTACTCATCTACTAACTTCCAATCATTTAGCATCATTATTTATATTTTGGAAGTGCTGTTATATTTATATATATATATATTATTTTTTTTTCTTCCTTTATCATTCTTTTCTTTTGTTGTTTCCTATTTATATAAATATTATTTTCATTATTCCTTAGTGTTAATACTGAGTTTAATTTTGCGTTCCATTTGATTCCATTATGCGTTCAACAGATCATGTGACTGGACCGGTCAGGTGATCTACAGGACCACATCCGTTTTTCATCACTTCTAGCTTGCGCCGAACAATGGAGTATGCCAGCAATTCTTCTGTACATGTGAGTAATACTGTGGTTTATTGGTTTATTCTCCCATTATGTATTTGATGTACTTTAGTTTTACAGTGTGTATTTGTGTATGCTATTAGTCTGTATTTTGTGCCCTTTTTGAACTTTTGTACCTATATATTCTTCAGTTCATGTTCATTTGTTTAATAGTCTTTTTATCTGAGGAAGGCAATGTGCATTCTCCGAAAGCGCTTTTAATTGGACTGTAAAATTCACTTTCTTTTACTATACTTTGGGAGGCCCATGGTTTTTGCAGGATTTGGAGGAATTTTTTTATTTTTCTATTGTAGACAATCTAGTGCCTTTACCATAGGGGTGGTGCCAACCATTCACTCCCCGCTCCATATCCAGGCATCCTAGTTCTCCCTGGAGTGGGATTGATCTGCTGTTACGCGTGTTGTGAGTCCTCGGCAACCCCACTAGGTGTACATAGTTTCTGTATCTATGCCCACATTACGCTATGACCTGATGTTATTACCCTATGTGACTCCCTGTTGTTTTTTTTTTCTTGTCCTGTATTCAATATCATATGACAGTGAGTATCTTCCTTTGCAGTTTTTCCTTGCCCTGGAAATCCCCTGGGACTTATATTCATTTGTAAGTTCTTGATCTTGAACCCTTGTGATGCTGCCCTGTGTTTTATCATCTGTGGACATGTAATGTTGTAGCAGCCTGACAGGTAACATCGTGGAACAGTTGTGAAATTCTTTATCCAAAAGAGATAAACTCATCTCCCAATATAAATGCATACCTTTGGGTCCTGTGAACCATCAGAATGCAGAATTGGTGGGTGGCTCATGCAGGGTTTTATGTATACTATCAGACAGTTGGACAGAGGATTATCGATTATGCCGTACGCAAATGCTGATGAAATTACTTGCTCAATCTCCTGACTAAATTCCCATTTAGGGTCAGTGGAAAGCTGATATGTAGTCGTGTCATTGAGCTGTCTGGATGCCTCCCTAAGATATTGTGAACGATCCATGACCACAACTGCACCCCCCTTGTTGGCATGTTTGACCGCTAGGTTGTGGTTATGCATAAGTTCACTGAGAGCGGACATCTGGGCTCATGTCATGTTAGGATGTATGAGTTCACTAGATGTACTTTTAAGCTTTGCAATGTCCTTCTTCACTAAGGCCTGAAATTAATCAATTGCTGGCATAGAGGATGTAGGTACAAAATTGCTCAAAACTAGGATGCTGGTGTCCCTAAGAGAAAAACCAGCATGCTGAGGATCAAGGATACTCTCAGGTGTGTCCACAGGTTTGTCAGAAAACCAGGTTTTTAATCTGAGTTTTCTTACAAATTGCTGTACATCTAACTCTAATTGGAACCAATCAGTATCAGAGCATAAACAAAAGTTAAGTCCCTTGGATAACAAAGCCATATGCATATAAGATAACATGGTAGAGGAGATTTTTACTACGTGTCTCTCTGTGTTCTCTTGTTGGATATCAATTTCTGCTGAGATGGTGTCTTGTGGTCTGTCAGTTTTTTTTACCTCGGGTGCGGACTGGATCGTTTCCTCTGGAGGCTGTCTCTCGGGGTGGGTTTACCGCTGGCGCATCTTCCCCTAAAAAAGGATTTCTCTCAGCAGCTGTGGTACCCAGGTTACGTTGTTTAGCTAGATCACCTTTAATGTCTCTGTTTTTTTACTTCTCCTGGGAGAGGGGGGTTGTGTGCCCCATCTGGATACTTTGCCATTGTCGTAGTCAAATGCGTCATGTGCCCATTTGGTACGTTTGGTGTCCTCTTGTTCCTCTCGTAACTTCTTAAGGAAAGTAGTCTGCGTCCGGTAGTGTAGAGCATAGTTGTCGTTCTAATTTGTGTACTTTTTCCCTTGTGGTCACTACATGATTTTGTAGAAATTCAATTTGTAGAAGCACCAGGTCTAGAGAGTACTTGTTGGATATCTGTTCATATTTTAGGCGATATTCTGTGTTGTGGAAGAAGTAATTGTCGTGCGGCTCATTCCACGTGGGATTCTATGGTTGCGGTGATATTCACTCAAAGTAGTGTAGTTCAAGAGATAGCAGCTTTTTAGTTTCTACTTAGAATCTGCATTGCAACTCCAGTGTGGAGGGGACATGTAAAAAGACAGGGTCACCCCCCCCCCCCCCCCCCCCACACACCATCTTGCTCAGGATCCTAGTAGCATCCCGGTCCGTGTAGGAAAACACATTGGGAGATCGCAAAGACATACCGTCCAAAGCCGGATTAGAGTCCATGATGGCAGAAGAAAAAAACAGTGGGTGCAGGCTTGTAGACCAACTGGATTTAATAGAAGAAAGCAGCACTCCAAATATAAAGATGCATGGGTGCCCCTGTTGTCGGTCCGGGCCAGGGATCCATGTGACCTCTCATGTGATATTGTTGTTTTACATTACTTCCGGCCAGTGGCCATGCGTACCAGAAGTACCATGGCATCCAGTGTTTTCTCACTATGGAGCAAGGGGCCAACTGCCGGGTGAGTACCCGCCCACTTTTGCTAATTTTTTTTAATTCACTTATGTTCACAATCACTGCTCATCTTCTCTACTGTCATAGTACATTATGCTATCTGATGTCACAGAGCAGATTGTCACGATTTCAATGTGAAAGTATCTTATGACTATCATGTCCATGTGCACTTTTGTTTGTTTACATATCAATTATGTTAATTTCTGGGTGGTTCTGCATGATGTTAAATACCCTCTTTCCACCTCAGTTGTTGCTTGATAATGGCAGCGTGAGGTTGCTAAAAGGGAGCTCCCTGAGGAGTGAATAAGGACAACCCTTTTTTTACGGAATTGGAGTGCCACTGCTTTTCTATCCATATTAACCATATATATAGTGATGATGTTAGTGATATTAGCATTGGGGCTACCAGTTTGGATAGCTCTATTACTCTTGACAGCTCCACTGATCTTGATGATTCCTTGGTTACAGTCTGTAATACTCATTCTGCTTTGTTACCCACTCCTACAACAGTAGATATTTTGTTTCAATCTACCTATTTCTTCCTACCTACCCTTCTCCCTGACAACCATCTCAAGATGCATGATACCACACACACCAGCTACAGTAAGCCACACATGAGAATTTAGACAAAAAAAAGCAAATCACAGAATATTTCAGTCTGGCATCTGCCAAACAGAGAACCCTAAAAAGAAAACCAGAGGAGGTAAGCGTGGAGGGTGCAAAAGGAGACATGGCCAGACAACCAGGACCATCTTTAAAAAAGAACAGACAATAAAAAATTTCAATTTTTCTAATCATTTATATGATGAGTCAGAAACCAATGTCCTTAGCAACGTCCTGCATCTAAAGTTGACATGAGGATTACCTTGTATCTCCCCCTATTACCACCAACCTAAAACCCAAGCTTTTTTTCTTCCCCCTACAATCCCGTGGTTCATATGTTGAGACATTTTTTGGATTGGTTGCTTTAGAATTTATAGACATTAATTAATCTACCATTACTTCACATAAACTTATGCTCAAGGAAAGACAGACCCTTAGACCACTAGCTAATAACCGATCTATCGTCATTAAGAGTGTTGATAAAGGAGAGGGGGTAGTAGTTGACAAGATTATGGTGCTTTAGACCAGTGTTTCCCAACCCAGTCCTCAAGGCACACCAACATTCCAGGTTTTTCCAGTTACTCCATTGGAATAGAACAGGGAAAAATGAAAATCCTGGACTGTTGGTGTGCCTTGAGGACTGGGTTGGGAAACACTGTTTTAGACACTGACCCCACTTCTCAATATGTAGCAGAATTTGATATCCTAAAAAAGAACAGAATTACCTTAGAGTCCAAAATTTCACCATGCCAGTTTATTACCACCTGCCAAAGGTCCACAAATACAGAAATAACCCTCCAGGCTGCCCCATTATTGCCGGTTTTAAATCCCTGACAGCTAATCTTTCCACTGTTTGGATTTACAGCTTCAGTACTATGTCACCACATTATCTTTGTATGTCAAATAATGAGAGACAGGTGGCCAAAGAAAGCAAAACTAATCCTAAATATTTTTTTAGATATATAAATACAAAAAAAAAACAAGGACAGAGCATGTAGGACCCCTTAATAATGATAATGGGGAGGTTGTCACGGGCGATCAAGAGAAGGCGGAGCTACTGAATAGGGTCTTTAGTTCTGTATACACTATGGAAAAAGGAGTTGACATTGGCCAGGTCAGTGCTGGTAACACATCATATAATGTATTGAACTGGCTTAATGTAGAGATGGTACAAGGTAAGTTAAGTAAAGTAAATGTAAGCAAATCTCCAGGGCCAGATGGACTACACCCAAGAGTTCTTAGAGAGGTAAGTTCAGTAATATCTGTACCCTTGTTCATGATATTTAGAGATTTTCTGGTGTCTGGTATTGTGCCAAGGGACTTGCGCAAGGCGAATGTGGTACCAATCTTCAAGAAGGGCTCTAGGTCTTCGCCAGGCAATTATAGACCGGTAAGTCTAACGTGCATTGTGGGTAAATTGTTTGAAGGACTTATAAGGGATTACATACAGGAATACCTAGGGGATAATTGTATTATAAGTGATAGCCAGCATGGGTTTACTAAGGATAGAAGTTGTCAAACCAATCTAATTTGCTTTTATGAAGAGGTGAGTAGAAGCCTTGACAGAGGAATGGCTGTGGATATAGTGTTTCTGGATTTTGCCAAAGCGTTTGATACTGTCCCTCACAGACGTCTGACAGGTAAGTTAAGGTCCTTGGGCTTGGAAACTTTAGTTTGTAACTGGATTGAACACTGGCTCATGGATCGTACCCAGAGAGTGGTGGTCAATGATTCGTACTCTGATTGGTCCCCGGTTATTAGTGGTGTACCCCAAGGTTCAGTACTGGGCCCGCTGCTGTTTAATTTATTTATCAGTAGTGTTGCTATATAGCATATAGAATATAGCGCTATATATTCGTAATTACGAATATTCGTTTTTTTTGTTTTTGTTTTGTTTTCTTCACAGTACACATCACAGTGATCACCCCTCTCTGCTTCCAGCTTGTGTGGTGTAAAGAAGGCTGTAATACTACTGTGTGAGACTGGCGTGCGAAAATTCGCACATGCGAAAATTAGCATATGTTAATTTTCGCGTATGCGAATGTTCGCGTATGCGAATTTTGTGTATGCTAATATTCACATATGTTAATTTTCGCATACGCGAATTATCGCATATGCGAAAATAAAACGAGAATATAACGAATATGCGAATATTCGCGAATATATGACGAATATTCGTCCATATATTCGCGAATATTCGCGAATTCGAATATGGCCTATGCCGCTCAACACTATTTATCAGTGATATAGAGGATGGTATTAACAGCTCTGTTTCTATCTTTGCAGATGACACCAAGCTTTGGTACAGTCTATAGAGGATGTGCATAAGTTACAAGATGACTTGGATAGACTAAGTGTCTGGGCATCCACTTGGCAAATGAGGTTCAATGTGGATAAATGTAAAGTTATGCATCTGGGTACTAATAACCTGCATGCGTCGTATGTCTTAGGGGGGATTAAACTGGCAGAGTCACTGGTAGAGAAGGATCTGGGTGTACTTGTGGATCACAGACTACAGAATAGCATGCAATGTCAGGCTGCTGCTTCAAAAAGCCGGCAGGATATTGTCATGTATCAAAAGAGGCATGGACTCAAGGGACAGGGACATAATACTCCCCCTTTATAAAGCATTGGTATGGCCTCACCTGGAATATGCTGTTCAGTTTTGGTCGCCTGTTCATAAAAAGGACACTGCGGAGCTGGAAAGGGTGCAGAGACGCGCGACTAAACTAATATGGGGCATGGAACATCTTAGCTATGAGGAGCGATTAAAGGAGTTACTTGCCATCCCCATAGATGGCAATGCATTTCTGGGTGGATCTTTTGGGAGATCTGCTAAGAAATGCATTGACATCTATGGGGACGGCAATGCAGTCCGCACGGTCCTAGTGCCGCCGGCTTAATCTCCGACAGAAATTCTGCCCAGAAATTCCACAGTGTGAATCCAGCCTAATAAAGATTTATGGAGTCAGATATGTGAGAGAGGAGCTACTTACTTAATTCCTTCTGCAATTCCAGCGCTTGCGGGGAAGCTGTGGAACCAAGTAAGGCACGGATACAGCCGTAGTAAAACCAATAGGTTTATTTCAGAAGATAGTTAAAATAAACAGGTAGCATTTGGAAAAGTGCTGTAGATAGCCCATGACGTCACCTGCGGGCCGGAAGTGTACATAAACACATGGGGGGGGGGGAGATTTATCAAAGCTGTCTATGTCCCGCATCAATATAGACCAACTACAGAGCATTAGGCTGGTCTATTGTGCGCCTAATTTATCTAAGGTTGCACGACTCTTGATAAATTCTGCACACGGACTTCGTGATCTATGCTTTAGACTGTATTTAAACCTGCTCCAGCATGGTCTGAAATTTCAGTGTCCCTTCAGCCAATGCGACTTGTGTCGCTGAAAAGTGGCTTTTGATAAATTCTGCACCAATGCATTTTTCCGTCTAAAATAGAATAGAATGCATCATGTTCTAAAAATCCTCAAAAGCAAATGTCGCAAAAAAGTTGCACATATTTAGACTGAGACTGTGCGACAAATTTAGACAGGAAAAAACAGTCTAAATCCTTGATAAATCTCCCCCATGGACATGTAAATAAATATCTAAACACAAACATTAAACACCTCTAAAATAGGTTAAAATCTCTGTTATGGTATAACTTATTGTATGTTCAGACAGGATGGTCTGTTTATGATGGGTTTTAATATTTTCTAATAGCGGGGCTGGAGTGATTCGGCGGAGCTGTGGATCGCACTCCCCGAAGTTGCGCTGTCCTCCCAGCAAGTGATCGTGCACACGGGCTTGCAGTGCTGACAAGCGGAACAAGCTATCCAGATGCCACTCAGGTTTTAGTTTTGTATGAGGGACCTGCGATGACAAGCGGAACAAGCTATCCGGATGCCGATCAGGTATTAGTTTTGCATGGGGGACCTGCGATGCGATCTAGGGCTTTTTGCTAGTAATCAAACAACATTATTTTGCAGTACTAGCGCATGCCGTGTATATCTAGGTATACAATAGTATACACATAGTGATTTTAAAGTACAGGGTGGGCCATTTATATGCATACACCTTAATAAAATGGGAATCGTTGGTGATATTAACTTCCTGTTTGTGGCACATTAGTATATGTGAGGGGGGAAACTTTTCAAGATGGGTGGTGACCATGGTGGCCATTTTGAAGTTGGCCATATTGAATCCAATTTTAGTTTTTTCAATAGGAAGAGGGTCATGTGACACATCAAACTTATTGGGAATTTCACAAGAAAAACTATGAAAAACAATGATGTGCAACCCTCTTCTCCAACTCTTCCCACACTGATAGCAACACCTCAGGAGAAATGCTAGCACAGGCTTCCAGTATCCGTAGTTTCAGGTGCTGCAGAATGGGCAAAACAAAAATTGGAACAAGACCCTCAGTTTATGCAGAAGATTTTGTTCAGTGATGAGGCAAACTTTTATGTGAATGGTGAAGTTAACAAACAAAACCACAGCTATTGGTCAGCTATTGGTCTGGACCACTACTTAGTGGTCTCCAAACTGTTCTTCCCCAGTTGTTGCATAACTACAACTCCTAGCATGCCTTTCGGCTGTCAGTGCATGCTAGAAGTTATGCAGTAACATATATTTCCCATAGACTTGTATGGGACTTAAAAAAAAAAAAAAAAAACTTTTTCACCCCCTTAAGGGTGAAATTTCGAAAAATCCTTTCTTATTCTTTGTCTACGTCTTAAAAACAACAACTGTGCAAACATTCAGGTTTCTAGGTCCAAGGGTTTAGGCTGGGCATTGATGAGTCAGTGAGTCAGGTCTTCTTTAATATATAAGATTTCCATACTCAGGAGAAATTGTGTTACAAATTTTGGGGAGCTTTTTCTCCTTTTAGCCCTTATGAAAAGGAAAATAAATATTTTTACACTAACATGCTGGTGTTGCCCCATACTTTTCATTTTTTATTTTTTTTTATCAATTCTTTATTTATATTTTCAAAGCATAACAGGAAATTAGACAGTGTTCATAAACAACATTGTTACGCCGAGCGCTCCGGGTCCCCGCTCCTCCCCGGAGCGCTCGCTACACTCTCCCCGCTGCAGCGCTCCGGTCAGATCCACTGACCCGGGGCGCTGCGATTCCGCTTCCAGCCGGGATGCGATTCGCGATGCGGGTAGCGCCCGCTCGCGATGCGCACCCCGGCTCCCGTACCTGACTCGCTCTTCCTCGGTCCTGTCCCGGCGCGCGCGGCCCCGCTCCCTAGGGCGCGCGCGCGCCGGGTCTTTGCGATTTAAAGGGCCACTGCGCCGCTGATTGGCGCAGTGATTCCAATTAGTGTCTTCACCTGTGCACTTCCCTATATCACCTCACTTCCCCTGCACTTCCTTGCCGGATCTTGTTGCCATTGTGCCAGTGAAAGCGTTTCCTTGTGTGTTCCTAGCCTGTGTTCCAGACCTCCTGCCATTGCCCCTGACTACGATCCTTGCTGCCTGCCCCGACCTTCTGCTACGTCCGACCTTGCTTCTGTCTACTCCCTTGTACCGCGCCTATCTTCAGCAGCCAGAGAGGTGAGCCGTTGCTAGTGGATACGACCTGGTCACTACCGCCGCAGCAAGACCATCCCGCTTTGCGGCGGGCTCTGGTGAAAACCAGTGTCACGATGCCGGCTGGCAGGAGGTGGATCCTCTGTGCCAGAGAGGGATAGCGAGGACCGTGCTAGTGGACCGGTTCTAAGACACTACAGGTTTTCACCAGAGCCCGCCGCAAAGCGGGATGGTCTTGCTGCGGCGGTAGTGACCAGGTCGTATCCACTAGCAACGGCTCACCTCTCTGGCTGCTGAAGATAGGCGAGGTACAAGGGAGTAGGCAGAAGCAAAGTCGGACGTAGCAGAAGGTCGGGGGCAGGCGGCAAGGTTCGTAGTCAGGGGAGATAACAGAAGGTCTGGTACACAGGGTATAAACACAGAAAAACGCTTTCACTAGGCTCAAGGCAACAAGATCCGGCAAGGGAGTGCAAGGGAGGAGACTAGATATAAGCAGGGAACAGGTGGGAACCAATTAAGCTAATTGGGCCAGGCACCAATCATTGGTGCACTGGCCCTTTAAGTCTCAGGGAGCTGGCGCGCGCGCGCCCTAGAGAGCGGAGCCGCGCGCGCCAGCACATGACCGCAGGAGACGGGAACGGGTAAGTGACCTGGGATGCGATTCGCGAGCGGGCGCGTCCCGCTGTGCGAATCGCATCCCCAACGGCCATGAGAGAGCAGCGCTCCCGGTCAGCGGGACTGACCGGGGAGCTGCAGGGAAAGAGACGCCGTGAGCGCTCCGGGGAGGAGCGGGGACCCGGAGCGCTAGGCGTAACAGTACCCCCCCCCTTAGGTCTCCCCTTCTCTTTATCGGGTAACTGCCTCCCCTGGGATGAGGACACCGGGAAAGGATGGAGGGATTCCTCAACGGCAGGCAGAACCGCAGGAGTAGGAATGGGGAGAGAGGGCAGAGGGCGGGACCTGGCACGGGGCAGTGTGACACCAGGACGAGGGCCATGAGGGGACACAGAAGCTTGCCTGATGGAACTGGGAGGGGGGGAGGGGCATTTCCTGAGGCAGGCAGAGTCCTTAATGACCTTAGGGGGACCAGATACAGGAGGAACCACAGAGTTACGGCAAGGGTTACTGGGAACCGGTTTTAGACAGTTCTTGGAACAAGAGGACCCCCAACTCTTGATCTCCCCAGTGGACCAATCCAGGGTTGGGGAATGAAGTTGAAGCCAGGGAAGTCCAAGGAGAATTTCCGAGGTGCAATTGGGGAGGACCAAAAGTTCAATCCTCTCGTGGTGAGATCCGATGCTCATAAGAAGGGGCTCCGTGCGGAAACGTATGGTACAGTCCAACCTGGCTCCGTTGACCGCGGAAATGTGGAGTGGCTTGACAAGACGGGTCACCGGAATACGGAATTTATTCACAAAGGAGTCCCGAATAAAATTCCCAGAAGCTCCAGAGTCCAGGCAGGCCACGGCTGAGAGGGGAGAGCTGGCTGAAGTGGAAATCCGAACAGGTACCGTGAGACGTGGAGAAGCCGACTTGGCATCAAGAGACGCCACACCCACGAGAGCTGAGTGCGAGCGTGCGTTTCCCAGACGTGGAGGACGGATTGGGCAATCCACCAGAAAATGTTCAGTACTGGCACAGTACAAACAAAGATTCTCTTCCTTACGGCGATTCCTCTCTTCCAGGGTCAGGCGAGACCGGTCCACTTGCATGGCCTCCTCGGCGGGAGGCCTAGGCGCAGATTGCAGTGGAGACTGTGGGAGAGGTGGCCAGAGATCTAAGTCTTTTTCCTGGCGGAGCTCTTGATGCCTCTCAGAAAAACGCATGTCAATGCGAGTGGCTAGATGAATGAGTTCATGCAGGCTAGCAGGAGTCTCTCGTGCGGCCAGAACATCTTTAATGTTGCTGGATAGGCCTTTTTTAAAGGTCGCGCAGAGAGCCTCATTATTCCAGGAAAGTTCAGAAGCAAGAGTACGGAATTGTATGGCGTACTCGCCAACAGAGGAATTACCCTGGACCAGGTTCAGCAGGGCAGTCTCAGCAGAAGAGGCTCGGGCAGGTTCCTCAAAGACACTTCGAATTTCCGAGAAGAAGGAGTGTACAGAGGCAGTGACGGGGTCATCGCGGTCCCAGAGCGGTGTGGCCCATGAGAGGGCTTTTCCAGACAGAAGGCTGACTACGAAAGCCACCTTAGACCTTTCAGTAGGAAACTGATCCGACATCATCTCTAAGTGCAAGGAACATTGCGAAAGAAAGCCACGGCAAAACTTAGAGTCCCCATTAAATTTGTCCGGCAAGGACAGGCGGAGGCTAGGAGCGGCCACTCGCCGCGGAAGGGGTGCTGGAGCTGGCGGAGGAGATGATTGTTGCTGCTGTAGCTGCGACTGTACTTGCTGTAGTTGTGACTGGAGTTGCTGTGTCATGGTAGTCAAGTACGACAGCTGGTGATCTTGTTGCGCTATCTGTTGCGACTGCTGGGCGATCTGACGAGCTTGCTGGGCGACCAGCGTAGGGAGGTCAGCGACCCCTGGCAGAGGAACTTCAGCGGGATCCATGGCCGGATCTACTGTCACGATGCCGGCTGGCAGGAGGTGGATCCTCTGTGCCAGAGAGGGATAGCGAGGACCGTGCTAGTGGACCGGTTCTAAGACACTACAGGTTTTCACCAGAGCCCGCCGCAAAGCGGGATGGTCTTGCTGCGGCGGTAGTGACCAGGTCGTATCCACTAGCAACGGCTCACCTCTCTGGCTGCTGAAGATAGGCGAGGTACAAGGGAGTAGGCAGAAGCAAAGTCGGACGTAGCAGAAGGTCGGGGGCAGGCGGCAAGGTTCGTAGTCAGGGGAGATAACAGAAGGTCTGGTACACAGGGTATAAACACAGAAAAACGCTTTCACTAGGCTCAAGGCAACAAGATCCGGCAAGGGAGTGCAAGGGAGGAGACTAGATATAAGCAGGGAACAGGTGGGAACCAATTAAGCTAATTGGGCCAGGCACCAATCATTGGTGCACTGGCCCTTTAAGTCTCAGGGAGCTGGCGCGCGCGCGCCCTAGAGAGCGGAGCCGCGCGCGCCAGCACATGACCGCAGGAGACGGGAACGGGTAAGTGACCTGGGATGCGATTCGCGAGCGGGCGCGTCCCGCTGTGCGAATCGCATCCCCAACGGCCATGAGAGAGCAGCGCTCCCGGTCAGCGGGACTGACCGGGGAGCTGCAGGGAAAGAGACGCCGTGAGCGCTCCGGGGAGGAGCGGGGACCCGGAGCGCTAGGCGTAACAACCAGTAGTGACTTAGAACCGATCCACTAGCACGGTCCACGCCAATCCCTCTCTGGCACAGAGGATCCACTACCTGCCAGCCGGCATCGTGACAGTAGATCCGGCCATGGATCCCGCTGAAGTTCCTCTGCCAGTTGTCGCTGACCTTACCACGGTGGTCGCCCAGCAGTCACAACAGATAGCGCAACAAGGCCAACAGCTGTCTCAACTGACCGTTATGCTACAGCAGTTACTACCACAGCTTCAGCAGTCATCTCCTCCGCCAGCTCCTGCACCTCCTCCGCAGCGAGTGGCCGCTCCTGGTCTTCGCCTATCCTTGCCGGATAAATTTGATGGGGACTCTAAGTTTTGCCGTGGCTTTCTTTCCCAATGTTCCCTGCATCTGGAGATGATGTCGGACCTGTTTCCCACTGAAAGGTCTAAGGTGGCTTTCGTGGTCAGCCTTCTGTCTGGAAAAGCCCTGTCTTGGGCCACACCGCTCTGGGACCGCAATGACCCCGTCACTGCCTCTGTACACTCCTTCTTCTCGGAAATCCGAAGTGTCTTTGAGGAACCTGCCCGAGCCTCTTCTGCTGAGACTGCCCTGTTGAACCTGGTCCAGGGTAATTCTTCCGTTGGCGAGTATGCCGTACAATTCCGTACTCTTGCTTCAGAATTATCCTGGAATAATGAGGCCCTCTGCGCGACCTTTAAAAAAGGCCTATCCAGCAACATTAAAGATGTTCTGGCCGCACGAGAAATTCCTGCTAATCTACATGAACTTATTCACCTAGCCACTCGCATTGACATGCGTTTTTCCGAAAGGCGTCAGGAGCTCCGCCAAGATATGGACTCTGTTCGCACGAGGCGTTTCTTCTCCTCGGCTCCTCTCTCCTCTGGTCCCCTGCAATCTGTTCCTGTGCCTCCCGCCGTGGAGGCTATGCAGGTCGACCGGTCTCGCCTGACACCTCAAGAGAGGACACGACGCCGCATGGAGAACCTCTGCCTGTACTGTGCTAGTACCGAACACTTCCTGAGGGATTGTCCTATCCGTCCTCCCCGCCTGGAAAGACGTACGCTGACTCCGCACAAAGGTGAGACAGTCCTTGATGTCTACTCTGCTTCTCCACGTCTTACTGTGCCTGTGCGGATGTCTGCCTCTGCCTTCTCCTTCTCTACTGTGGCCTTCTTGGACTCTGGATCTGCAGGAAATTTTATTTTGGCCTCTCTCGTCAACAGGTTCAACATCCCAGTGACCAGTCTCGCCAGACCCCTTTACATCAATTGTGTAAACAATGAAAGATTGGACTGTACCATACGTTTCCGCACGGAGCCCCTTCTAATGAGCATCGGATCTCATCACGAGAGGATTGAACTTTTGGTCCTCCCCAATTGCACCTCGGAAATTCTCCTTGGACTTCCCTGGCTTCAACTTCATTCCCCAACCCTGGATTGGTCCACTGGGGAGATCAAGAGTTGGGGGCCCTCTTGTTCCAAGGACTGTCTAAAACCGGTTCCCAGTAACCCTTGCCGTGACTCTGTGGTTCCTCCAGTAACCGGTCTCCCTAAGGCCTATATGGACTTCGCGGATGTTTTCTGCAAAAAACAAGCTGAGACTCTACCTCCTCACAGGCCTTATGATTGTCCTATCGACCTCCTCCCGGGCACTACTCCACCCCGGGGCAGAATTTATCCTCTCTCTGCCCCAGAGACTCTTGCCATGTCTGAATACGTCCAGGAAAATTTAAAAAAGGGCTTTATCCGTAAATCCTCCTCTCCTGCCGGAGCCGGATTTTTCTTTGTGTCCAAAAAAGATGGCTCCCTACGTCCTTGCATTGACTACCGCGGTCTTAATAAAATCACGGTTAAGAACCGCTACCCCCTACCCCTCATCTCTGAACTCTTTGATCGCCTCCAAGGTGCCCACATCTTTACTAAATTGGACTTAAGAGGCGCCTATAACCTCATCCGCATCAGAGAGGGGGATGAGTGGAAAACGGCATTTAACACCAGAGATGGACACTTTGAGTATCTGGTCATGCCCTTTGGCCTGTGCAACGCCCCTGCTGTCTTCCAAGACTTTGTTAATGAAATTTTTCGTGATCTGTTATACTCCTGTGTTGTTGTATATCTGGACGATATCCTAATTTTTTCTGCCAATCTAGAAGAACACCGCCAGCATGTCCGTATGGTTCTTCAGAGACTTCGTGACAATCAACTCTATGCCAAAATTGAGAAATGTCTGTTTGAATGCCAATCTCTTCCTTTTCTAGGATATTTGGTCTCTGGCCAGGGACTACAAATGGATCCAGACAAACTCTCTGCCGTCTTAGATTGGCCACGCCCCTCCGGACTCCGTGCTATCCAACGCTTTTTGGGGTTCGCCAATTATTACAGGCAATTTATTCCACATTTTTCTACCGTTGTGGCTCCTATCGTGGCTTTAACCAAAAAAAATGCCGATCCCAAGTCTTGGCCTCCTCAAGCGGAAGACGCCTTTAAGCGACTCAAGTCTGCCTTTTCTTCGGCTCCCGTGCTCTCCAGACCTGACCCTTCCAAACCCTTCCTATTGGAGGTTGATGCCTCCTCAGTGGGAGCTGGAGCTGTTCTTCTACAAAAAAATTCTTCCGGGCATGCTGTCACTTGTGGTTTTTTTTCTAGGACCTTCTCTCCGGCGGAGAGGAACTACTCCATCGGGGATCGAGAGCTTCTAGCCATTAAATTAGCACTTGAGGAATGGAGGCATCTGCTGGAGGGATCAAGATTTCCAGTTATTATTTACACCGACCACAAGAACCTCTCCTACCTCCAGTCTGCCCAACGGCTGAATCCTCGCCAGGCCCGGTGGTCTCTGTTCTTTGCCCGATTTAATTTTGAGATTCACTTTCGTCCTGCCGATAAGAACATTAGGGCCGATGCTCTCTCTCGTTCCTCGGATGCCTCAGAAGTTGAACTCTCTCCGCAACACATCATTCCACCTGACTGCCTGATCTCCACTTCTCCTGCCTCCATCAGGCAAACTCCTCCAGGAAAGACCTTTGTTTCTCCACGCCAACGCCTCGGAATCCTCAAATGGGGTCACTCCTCCCATCTCGCAGGTCATGTGGGCATCAAGAAATCTGTGCAACTCATCTCCCGCTTCTATTGGTGGCCGACTCTGGAGACGGATGTTGTGGACTTTGTGCGAGCCTGCACTATCTGTGCCCGGGATAAGACTCCTCGCCAGAAGCCCGCTGGTTTTCTTCATCCCCTGCCTGTCCCCGAACAGCCTTGGTCTCTGATTGGTATGGATTTTATTACTGATTTACCCCCTTCCCGTGGCAACACTGTTATTTGGGTGGTCGTTGATCGATTCTCCAAAATGGCACATTTCATCCCTCTTCCTGGTCTTCCTTCAGCGCCTCAGTTGGCTAAACAATTTTTTGTACACATTTTTCGTCTTCACGGGTTGCCTACGCAGATCGTCTCGGATAGAGGCGTCCAATTCGTGTCTAAATTCTGGAGGGCTCTCTGTAAACAACTCAAGATTAAATTAAATTTTTCTTCTGCATATCATCCCCAGTCCAATGGACAAGTAGAAAGAATTAACCAGGTCTTGGGTGATTATTTGCGACATTTTGTTTCCTCCCGCCAGGATGACTGGGCAGATCTCCTTCCATGGGCCGAATTCTCGTATAACTTCAGAGTCTCTGAATCTTCCTCCAAATCCCCATTTTTCGTGGTGTACGGCCGTCACCCTCTTCCCCCCCTCCCTACCCCCTTGCCCTCTGGTCTGCCCGCTGTGGATGAAATTTCTCGTGACCTTTCCATCATATGGAGAGAGACCCAAAATTCTCTCTTACAGGCTTCATCACGCATGAAGAAGTTCGCGGATAAGAAAAGAAGAGCTCCTCCCGTTTTTTCCCCTGGAGACAAGGTATGGCTCTCCGCTAAATATGTCCGCTTCCGTGTCCCTAGCTACAAGTTGGGACCACGCTATCTTGGTCCTTTCAAAATTTTGTGTCAAATTAATCCTGTCTCTTACAAACTTCTTCTTCCTCCTTCTCTTCGTATCCCTAATGCCTTTCACGTCTCTCTTCTTAAACCACTCATCCTCAACCGTTTTTCTCCCAAATCTGTTCCTCCCACTCCTGTTTCCGGCTCCTCGGACATCTTCTCTATCAAAGAGATCTTAGCTTCTAAAAAGGTCAGAGGGAAAACTTTTTTTTTAGTGGACTGGGAGGGTTGTGGTCCTGAAGAGAGATCCTGGGAACCTGAGGACAACATCCTAGACAAAAGTCTGCTCCTCAGGTTCTCAGGCTCTAAGAAGAGGGGGAGACCCAAGGGGGGGGGTACTGTTACGCCGAGCGCTCCGGGTCCCCGCTCCTCCCCGGAGCGCTCGCTACACTCTCCCCGCTGCAGCGCTCCGGTCAGATCCACTGACCCGGGGCGCTGCGATTCCGCTTCCAGCCGGGATGCGATTCGCGATGCGGGTAGCGCCCGCTCGCGATGCGCACCCCGGCTCCCGTACCTGACTCGCTCTCCCTCGGTCCTGTCCCGGCGCGCGCGGCCCCGCTCCCTAGGGCGCGCGCGCGCCGGGTCTTTGCGATTTAAAGGGCCACTGCGCCGCTGATTGGCGCAGTGATTCCAATTAGTGTCTTCACCTGTGCACTTCCCTATATCACCTCACTTCCCCTGCACTTCCTTGCCGGATCTTGTTGCCATTGTGCCAGTGAAAGCGTTTCCTTGTGTGTTCCTAGCCTGTGTTCCAGACCTCCTGCCGTTGCCCCTGACTACGATCCTTGCTGCCTGCCCCGACCTTCTGCTACGTCCGACCTTGCTTCTGTCTACTCCCTTGTACCGCGCCTATCTTCAGCAGCCAGAGAGGTGAGCCGTTGCTAGTGGATACGACCTGGTCACTACCGCCGCAGCAAGACCATCCCGCTTTGCAGCGGGCTCTGGTGAAAACCAGTAGTGACTTAGAACCGATCCACTAGCACGGTCCACGCCAATCCCTCTCTGGCACAGAGGATCCACTACCTGCCAGCCGGCATCGTGACAAACATCAATAAACATAGACCAAGGGGAGACAAGGAGTCTATGAATATACTGGTCAATCAACACCATCAGTTGTGGCATATTAGAGAAATAAAATAGAACATAAACAACTTAGAAAATGGCCCCATACTTTTCATTTTCACAAGAGGTAAAAGGAGAAAAAGACCCCCAAAATTTGTAACGCAATTTCTTCCGAGTACGGAAATACCCCATATGTGTGGACGTAAAATGCTCTGCGGGCGCACAACAGGGCTCAGGAGTGAGAGAGCGGCAGGTACATTTGAGGTCTAAATTGGTGATTTGCACAGAGGTGGCTAATACAGTTACAGCAGTTCTGACAAACGCAAATTAATTATTCTTTTTTTTTAAACACACCCACATGTCAAGATACACTGTGCAACAGGTAGCCCTTTTTGATATTTCTTCTGTGCCCATTCAGTCACAGGTGTAACTCCTGCGTGGTGCGGCTGACATATTGCTGCCGGCATATGCATTCCAACACATAGGTGACAAAGTTAGAATTGCAATTTAATGGTTGTACTGCTCCCCAGTATGATTGTTTGTATGGATTTTTATGCCATTTTTTATGTCCTTGCAGCATAGACATAATTTTTTCCCACACTTTGCCACACATATTCCTGGGCTTAGCTGTAGGATTTCAGGTTTGACCTTGTGTTGTTCTAGTCTGCTCTGTGCCAGTATCGTCTTTAGTGTGGGGGCTCTCCTGTAGGTAATCCTGGGGCCTAGAGGCAGTGTTTCTTTTAGAATTTGGTTGTTTAGTAAGATATGCCAATGCTTACTCAAGATGGACTGGATCTGAACAGGCGGGTTTATTCGGTGTTGGTCTTGCTGTTTCCTTTGGAGTTCTGCTTCCCTCTAAGGCATTCTTCCTGGGAGAGGTTGCTGGCTCTCTCTAATGTCTCCGATATTAACTGCTTGGGGTATCCCTTTGCTAAAAAAAACGATTGGTCAAGAGTTCCTCTTGTTGTAGATCTCTGTATGTGTGCAATTTTTTCTTATCCTTTTGAAGTGGTGATGTCCATTGTAATGAAAATTCATCTCTCATTCCACTCTACATTTTTTAAAATGGAGATAAGACTGTCTTGAGTTTTTTTTAGATAGCTCGGGAGCTGTAGGACATGTTTCTGAAGGATCAGGTCCAGAAAGTGGGATAGACTGTTAATATGGCTGTTTATGTCCAATATAATTGGGCACCCCAGGGGTTTTATTCGATTTTTATGTATCTTGTGGAGATGATGATAGAAGTGTTTTGTAGGGTTGGAGATAATAAGGAACTTTTTCTCCTCTTTATTGATGATATTAGAGATGAGTGAATTTTTAGAAAACTTCAATTCAGCCAATTTGCCAAATTTAAAAAACAAAAAATCGGTTAGATCCGAATAAATTCTCTGCAAATTTTTATTAGTAATGTATTTTAATAATGTGTTTAATAAAGTGCGTGTGTGTGCCTTTCACTTTTTTTTCTCTATTTTTTTAAATGTTTTTAGGTAGTACTACTACTCCCAGCACTGTTCCATGATGGGAGTAGTAGTACCCGTGCTAATGGACAGATCGCCCCTGGTGTCACTTCTGACACCCGCTGCGATCGTCCTGTATAATGTATAGTTGCGGGCATTTTTTTCGCATCTAGATAGGACGATCGCATCAGGTGTCAGGAGTGATGCCTGCTGTGATCTGTCCTTAACTGCAGGTACTACTGATCCCAACATGGAGCAAACTCTGCTCCCTGCTGGGAGCTGTAGAACCTGCATCAATAGACAGATCGCAGTGAGTGTGACTTCTGACACCCAATGCGATCGTCCTGTATATCGGCCGGCCGCTCTTCTCTGGTCCCACTGTAGTATGAGTATATGCCTTATATATACCTATTATTCATATTTCCCGTAGAGAGATGTGAGTGGCTGGAACCATCTGGCCAATCACAGCTCTCTGCGGGAAATATGAATAAGTGATGTGAATTCTATTCACATCACTGGCCAGCGGAGTATAGTGCAGTGATGCGAGCGCAGGAGAAAGCCACTCCATCTCTGCAATTGAAAGGACAATCGCATCGGGTGTCAGGAGTGACACCTGCTGTGATTTGTCTATTAGTTCAGGTACTACAGCTCCCATCATGGAACAGTCTGTTCCATGCTGAGAGTAGTAGTACTACCTTAAAAATGTAAAAAAAATGAGAATTAAAGTGAAGCACACACACACTTTATTAAACACAATATTAAAATACATTACTAATAAAAAAAATGAATTGTAAAAAAAATATTATTTTTACATTTAATTGGCCCCTTTATACATTTTTATTATTGTCTGCTCCATTTTTAGGTCCCTGCCTGCCCATATAAATTGATCCCTGTTTAAAAATTAACACTAACATTTTTTTTTCGTCTTTCAATTTTCAGGAGTGGGCAGGGACCAGAAAATTCACCGCTCAATAAAAATGGGGCTAAAAAAGTAAAGTGAAAATAAAAAAAATTATGAAATGCACTCATTCATTTTTAATATTGAGTGCTGAATTTTCTGATCCCTGCCTGCTACAGAAAATTGAAAGACAAAAAAATTAAAAATAAATGTAATGTTGATTTTTAAACAGGGATCAATTTATGTGGGTGGGCAGGGACCTTAAAATGTAGCCAACAATAATAAAAATGTAGAAAGGGACCATTTAAATGTAAAAATAACATTTTTTTTTATAATTAATTTATTTTTATTTTTATTAGTAATGTATTTTAATATTGTGTTTAATAAAGTGTATGTGTAGGTGTGTTTCACTTTTTTTTCTCTTTTTTAATTTTTTTTTTAGATAGTACTACTACTCCCAGCATGGAACAGACTGTTTCTTGATGGGAGCTGTAGTACATGTATTAATACGAGGCACTCATATTACTAGATAGGTAAATAAGGTCTCCCAGAAAAAGTAACAGAAAAATAGTAACTGTATAGGGAACCTTAAAACTAAGCTTTTATTATGTATAAAAATAGCAATAATGTGTCAAAATAAAAAAATAAAATAGCAAAAAACATTAAAAAATATAAAGATTCGGCTTTCTGAAGTATTCTGAGGTTATAGAAGTATTCACAATCACTGTTGGTGAATTTTAAATACTTAAAGTATTTAAAATTCACCAACAGTGATTCAACTAATGAAGGGATTTTTTCCTGTAGAGCCGGATATGGGTTGGTACCTAGTTTTCTATAGTATATAGGGTAATCCAAAAGTTCAATTCCTATGGTAATTAGTGATGTCGCGAACATAAAATTTTCGGTTCGCGTAAAAGTTCCCGAACCAGCGAACCGGTGACGTGAACTAACAGTGACAACTGATTTTATTTAACAGCCAAAAAAGTTTTTTTTATTTTTTTATTTGCACAACTGTCACACCTAATGTGATTTGCACTAGGGTGACACAATTTGCCCTGCATGCAGGAAAATGGCAACTGTGACGTGAACTAACGGTGACGCTGATTTTATTTAACAGCCAAAAAAGGTAATTTTTTTTAATTTGCACAACTGTCACACCTAATGTGATTTGCACTAGTGTGACAATGAGCAAAAAAACTTGCCAGCGGAGTTCCCCTTTTATGCAGTGGTCCCCAACCAGGGTGCCTACAGCTGTTGCAAAACACACGGACTGATATCGTTCAGCCCTTTGAATACTGTAGTAGTTAGTTGCTTGAAGGAACTTAAGTTTGATTCTGGAGTACCCCTTTTAACCAGCGGTTCCCTCCCAACCAGGACTGATATCTTTCAGCCCTAAAAAGGGCTTTTTTGGGTGCTGTCCTTAAAGCAGATGTTACACTAGTGATTTAGGAGTAAACTGGACCCTGAATACACCACCTAGCAGCAACCTAGCTATAGCGTTCCCTATACAGCAGGAGCAGCTTCTCTAACTCTCCACTTCCTAAGCCTGCACCATGCTGAATGAGGCTAAAATGGCATCCGTGCAAGAGGTAGGAGGGTCTGGAAGGGAGGGACTGATGCTGATTGGCTGTAATGCGTCTACTGACTCTGACTCACAGGGTCAAAGTTTACTGCAATGTTAAAGTATAGGGGGCGGATCGAACTTCACATATGTTAGCCCGGCGATGCGGACGAGAACAATTCGCGACATCTCTAATGGTAATCTGAATAGGGATAAGGTGCAGGACGCTGCAGGCGTCTGCAGCGTCCTGCACCTTATCCCTACACAAGCTGCCGGGGTCTTGCTTTGCTCCGCACTGCAAAATAAAAGAAGTCTTTTTCTACAAACACGGGGTGAGGGCATCTTTTCTTCTACTTGGATATGATGTTGTACCGCACTATATGCACTTCAGGATAGCACCCCCCGTATGCATGTGTATGCTGTGATTCAGGTCCATTCACACTGGCTACCGTTACTGATTGACCTGCCTGCCGCTGGTGCTCAGCATTGCTGTTTCTACTTGTGATTCAATCAGACTGATTTGTAAATTACTTCTATTAAAAAATCTTAATCCTTCAAATACTTATTAGCTTCTGAATACTACAGAGGAAATTATTTTTTTTTTGGAACACAGAGCTCTCTGCTCAGCATAGTGCTCTCTGCTGACATCTCTGTCCATTGTAATGTCCAGAGTAGGAGAAAATTCCCATAGCAAACATATGCTTCTCTGTACAGTTCCTAAAATGGATGGAGATGTCAGTAGAGAGCACTGTGTTCCAAAAAGAAAATAATTTCCTCTCTAGTATTCAGCAGATAATAAGTACTGGAAGGATTAAGATTGTTTAATAGCAGTGATTTACAAATCTGATTAACTTTCTGGCACCAGTTGATTAAAAAAAAAAAAAAAACGTTTACCACCGGAGTACCCCTAAGGTTTTTAGAGCTACTTGCTCTTTTTTAGAGTCTTCCATTTCTGCTGGCAGAGGGATATTTGGGCAATTTCTTTAGGTCTGATGCCACCAAATCATGGAATGTCTTAATAAGGGTTTTGTTATTGTGTGAGTTGATGACTGGAGAGATTGAAGATTTTTATATTAGAGTTATGGTTATTTATCTTTTTTTCTCTAGTTCCTTTTTTCTCTTTTCTTTTTTTCCCCCTCTACTTCCTCGCATCTGTTATTTTCTTTTTGTTGGTGCTTTCCCTGATGTAAAGAAGTGGCCCAGGGTTTTCTGTTTTATTTTCGGTTTCGCTCCAAGTTCTAATAAAAACTGTCCTCCTTGTTATTGGAGGCCTGAGTGGAGGATCTTGTTTGAGGTATACTGCACGGTTTAAAAAAAAAAAAAAAAGGTACTAATCTCTGGAGTTCATGGTAATATTATGTGTGGTAAATCTGGGAAAATTGAAAAGAAAACCGCAATTTAGCAAATTTAGGAAGGTTTTGTTTTCACAGTGTACACTTTTTGGTAAAAATGTCATGTTTTCTTTATTCTGTGGGTTAATGCGATTAAAATGATACCCATGATATATGCTTTTCTGTAATAGTACCGCTTAAAAAAAATCTCGAATTATTTAAACAAAATTAGTATGTTTGACCACCTATAACTTTCTCATTTTTCCGTATACAGGGCCGTATGAGGGCTCTTTTTTGTGTCGTGGTCTGCACTTTTGCTGAGGTTTTACTTTTTATAAATTTTTTATGAATTTTTTTGGAATAAAATGAGACAAAAATGCAGAAATTTTGGACATTTATTTTCATTTTTTGTTTACGCCGTTCACCGTGTGGAATAATTAACAATATATTTTGATAGTTTAGACTTTAGATAGTTCAGATACCAAAAATGTTAATTCACTATATTTTTTTACACTTTTTTGGGGGGTAAAATAGGAAAAACGGATGATTTACATTTTTATTAGGGGAAGGGGATTTTTCACATTCTATAACTTTACATTTTTTGAATTTTTTTACTTTTTTTTTTACACTTTAATAGTCCCCATAGGGGACTATTTATAGCAATCATTTGATTGCTAATACTGTTCAGTGCTATTCATAGGGCATAGCACTGATCAGTGTTATCAGTGATCTTCTGCTCTGGTCTACTTGATGTCAGACCAGAGCAGAAGACCCCAGGAGACAGCTGGAGGCAGGTGAGGGGACCTCCATCTGCCATTATGGATGATCGGATCCCCGTGGCAGCGCTGCGAGCGATCTGATCAGGCATTTAAAGTACCGCACTGCCGCAGATGCCGTGATCTGTATTGATCACGGCATCTGAGGGGTTAATGGCAGACATCCGCGCGATCGCGTTTAGTGCACAGCCACTGTGTACTGCAGCACTGTTGTGTACTGCTGGTGTTGTGCAAAAATACGTTTTTTAAGCATACTGTAGCGCATTTTTCTGTCCTCATAAGTGCATACCACATACCTACATCTAAGTAGTGTACTAATTTGTATGTTTTAATCTATCAAGGGCCTAGATACTATGAAAGGCCAGGCAAAAGTACTCACCGACTGGTGTTTTACTCCAATACTTTTTTAAGCTTACTGTAGTGCATTTTTTTGGTCTCATTTGCAAGACATCCTAACAATGGGAAGGAAAGTTTGCATGCACTTCAGCTACTCGTACACCGCAAAGCACACCCTCCTTGAGCTGCAGTGTCAGAATGGTATCCCCCAACATGGTCTGATTTGCGACGTTGCAACACGTTGGAATTCCACCCTCCACATGTTGGACCAACAGAGAAGAGCCATCACCGATTTCTTCATGATCCAAGCGGATAGGGGGACTCTCCTGTGTAACTTCAATGTCAATCAGTGGCAGGTCATACATGACACCTGCCATTTGCTCAGGTCCTTTGAGGAAGCCACATTATTACTCAGTTGCCAGGATTACGGGATGAACAAAGTCATTCCACTGCTTCATTTCCTACAACACGTGTTGGAAGCGATGGCTGGTTAGGGTAATGGAGGCATGGTGCCTACATCTCATGGCCACATGAGCCCTGTAGGGGCTGAACTGGAGGAGAAGGAGGGGGAGGGGCACAGTGGAGCACAGTTTAGGTTTTGCGAAATGGGCAGTTTTTCTAGTCATCTGACAGGAGAGGAGGAGCAGGAGCAGCCAGAGGAGCTAGAGGGTTATGAGGAAGGCGAGACAGCGGACGCAGACACACCATGGCAGTATGTAGTGGAGATGGAGGCAGGGAGTCCCTCCGAGTCAATTGCACAAATGGCACAATGCATGCTCGCTTGCGTAGTGACCGCCGCATTGTCACCATTTGTCAGTGGGATGACTTCTGGCTCTCCACCTTATTGGACCCTCGCTACCGCCATAAAATGGGGGACGTTTTTCACACCCACTGAGAGGGAGGACAAACTGACCTACTACAGAGACATCCTGCATAGTCAGTTGGCCAATGCCAATCAGTGCCATCGTCCATCCTCTTGCAGATCTGACTCGCAGGGCCCTCTTCACTCACCTTTCCCTGCCATGGCTGCTGGGGAGGGGTGGGGTGGCAGGAGCAGTACCAGCTCCATCAGCAGCAGCTTGAGTCTACAGTCGCTGATGAGTACCTTCCTTCACCCGCATAGTGGAGCAACTCATCAGCAGCAGGTAGACCTGGAGCAGGACCTGAATCAGCAGGTGGTGGCATACCTTGACATGCCCATGCCAACACACCTTGAAGATCCGCTGGACTTCTGGGCAGCCAAACTTGATTTGTGGCCACAACTAGCAGAGTTTGCCCTGGAAAAGCTGTCCTGCCCAGCCAGTAGTGTGCTATCAGAGTGGGTGTTTAGTGCGGCAAGGGCCATAGTCAACCCAAAGCGAACTTGTCTGTCCATGAAAAATTTGGAGAGACTGACCTTTGTGAAGATGAATCAAGCATGGATCAGCCCGGATTTCAACCCACCAATGCCTGATCATCAGAGTAGATTGACCATGGTGCCACACCAACACTTCACAAATATGGATAGTGCCAAACAGATTTAAGGCGCTGCTCTCCAGTTACAAATATTCCTTCGCATCAGACCTGTCACAGGGTACTGGTATTGCCACCCACCGCACCACTCTGTCACCAGGTCACTTTCAGGACTCCTGATGCTGCTGCTGCTGCCACCTCCAGGCTGTCTCATTCTGCCAATTTTCAATTTAAATTTTAAATCTTCAATTTAAATTTTAAAATTCATCTTTTAATCTTAAGGTTTGTGAAGCCCCATTGTCTCCTCATGCTGCCGCCAGCTCCAGGTTAAGCCACTATATGGTTTACTGATGCTTTTGAGCCTGGGACATCACCTAAAAATTTTTATGGTAGCACTAGCTACCATAAATCTTCAATTTAAATTTGACAATTCATCTTTTAATCTTAACGATTGTGAAGCCCTATTGTCTCCTCATGCTGCCGCGAGATCCAGGCTTTGTCAATCTGCCACTATATGGTCTACACATGCTTCTGCCAACTCCAGGCTGTGCCATTCCTCACTATATGTTCTACTCATGCTGCCACCAACTCCAGGCCATGCCATTCAGCCACTATATGGTCTCTTCATCTGCCGTCAACTCCAGGCTGTGTCATTCAGCCACTATATGTTCTACTCATGCTGTCCCAACTCCAGGCTGTGCCAGGCAGCCACTATATGGTCTCCTCATCTGCCTCCAACTCTAGGCTGTGCTATTCAGCCACTATATGTTCTACTCATGCTGCCGCCAACTCCAGGCTGTGCCATTCAGCCACTATATTGTTTACTGATGCCGCTGGGTCTGGAACATTACCTAAAAAATTTTATGGTAACACTAGCTATCATAAATCTTCAATTTAAATTTTAAAATTCATCTTTTAATCTTAAGGTTTGTGAAGCCCCATTGTCTCCTCATGCTGCCGCCAGCTCCAGGTTGTGTCATTCAGCCACTATATGGTTTACTGATGCTTCTGAGCCTGGGACATTACCTAAAAAATGTTATGGTAGCACTAGCTACCATAAATCAATTTAAATTTGACAATTCATCTTTTAATCTTAGTGATTGTGAAGCCCTATTGTCTCTTCATTCTGCCGCAAGATCCAGGCTGTGTCATTCCACTACTTTATGGTTTACTGATGCTGCTGGGCCTGGGACATTACCTATACATTTTTATGGTAGCCCTAGCTACCATAACTCTTCAATTAAATTTTTTTAATTTTCAATCTATTGCAAAAGAGGTATTGGGGTGCACCTTTCTATGATGTTTTCAGGTAAGTGTAGTGACCTTCATCAGCTGCAGTTTACTCTGGACCCAATGTATGCAATATAGGTAGTGCTGCTACGTGGAAAAGTATTCACTCAAATACATTCTTGTATAGAAGAAAACACGGAGCACTGACCGTAATCTTGCAGAAGATGTCCTTTATTAGGGTTCATGACATGTTCATGAGTACAGGTGGGGAGAGCGGATGCCGGTAGGAGAAGTGCGGGCAACGGACCGTATCACGCGTTAGCGCTTCTTCAGGCCCTATGACATCACTTCCATCAGGTGTGCTTTTAAAATCTTCCGACCTGGTGGTCATAGCAACCAACCATGCCGGATCATATGGACAGGTGTAGGAGGTGTAGGTAAGTAAGAAAGAAACCAGGTGAGAAAGGAAGAACAAGTCACAGCCAGAAGTGGAGGGTGGGGAAAGGGGAAAGGCATGAACAAAGGGATGAACAGAGAGGAATGGAAAAGAATTTTAAAAGCAACCGCAACGCTGCGAGTCTAGTGTAAACAGACATATACAAAAAAAAAATTGTAAAATAAATTATTATACATCTAATATAAACACTCCCATTTCATTATGATCGTTAAGGCCTAGGGGCCCTGTGGCATCGGTACGTAAAATCCACCTAGCCTCCTTAATTAAAAGGGTTTTGTGTCTGTCTGTTCTATGTGAACAAGGTTCTATCCTTTCAAGGGCTGCGAATTTCATGGCTTTAGGATCACTGTTATGGATGCTAGCCATGTGGGCAATGAACCTTTGTGATCCCTGTCCTGTCTTTAAAGAGCGAATATGCTCTCTGACACGGTGTAACAGGGGTCTTATTGTCTTGCCCACATAGTAGTATCCGCACTCACATCGGAAGTAGTATACTACGTAGTTAGATCTACAAGTGATGAATTGTCTGTTCCCTCCCAGATTAACCTCTCGGGTCTGGGCATTAAATTTGCAAAAAGAACAGGAGCCACACTTGAAGTGGCCTATAGGTCTGCTGTTGGTGAGCCAATCTTTTTTCTGTATGGTTGATTTCTTTTGTTCTCTTTTTAGGAAGTCTGATATGGTGCGTTTTTTTCTGTATGTTATTATGGGACTAATCTGTGTTAAGTTTTTTAAATCCTCATCCCCTTGTAGCATATACCAGTTATTGTGAATGGCTCTACGTATATGTTCATTTAGAGGTGTATTTTTAAATGAGAAGAAACATCTATCGATGTGTTTTTTATCCTTCTTTTTCAGTAGTTGTGATCGTGGTGTTTTGTCAATGCGTGTTCTAGCTGCCTCAATCACTTTTTTGGGGTATCCCCTATTAACAAATTGTTGACCTAATTTGTTTAGCTGTCTATTGAGTATGTCAGGATCATTATTAAAGAGGTACTCCGCCCCTGGCATCTTATCCCCTATCCAAAGGATAGGGGATAAGATGTTAGATCAACACAGTCCCGCTGCTGGGGACCCCGGGAATCGCCGCTGCGGCACCCCGCCAGCATTACTGCGCAGAGCGAGCTCAAGGAGGGTGTGCTTTGCGGTGTACGAGTAGCTGAAGTGTCATGGCTCCGCCCCTCATGACATCACGGCCCGTCCCCTTAATGCAAGTCTATGGCAGGAGGTGTGACGACCGCCACGCCCCCTCCCATAAGATTTGTATTGACAGGGGCGGGCCGTGACATCACGAGGGGCGGAGCCATTATGTAACGATGCTCTGGCCCCTGTATTGCCCGTCATTACGTGCAGAGCGATCTCGCTCTGCGCAGTAATGATAGCGGGGTGCTGCAGCGGCCATCCCCGGGGTCCCCAGCAGCGGGACCGCGGTGATCTAACATCTTATCCCCTATCCTTTGGATAGGGGATAAGATGTCTAGGGGCGGAGTACCCCTTTAATGCGCTTTAGACGGACCATCTGACTGTATGGTATGCTGTTTTTAAGGCTCCTTTCACACTATATTATTGTTCCGTTTAGGAAGTTCCGTCAGAAGTTCCGTCACTATATGGGGAAAACCGGCCGTTACAAAATCCCTGACGGCCGCGACTAAATCACATTGCAGCCTATGGGGTTTTGTAACTGCCCGTTTGCACCCGTATATGCCCGTAATTCATTACGGACGTTATACAGTGACGGGACATCGTGGCGGAAAAATTACTGCATGCAGTAATTTTTTCGCCACGATGTCCCGTCACTGTATAACGTCCGTAATGAATTACAGGCATATACGGGTGCAAACGGGCGTATACAAAACCCCATAGGCTGCAAAGCGATTTAGTCGCGGCTGTCAGGGGTTTTGTAATGGCCGGTTTTCCCCGATATACTGACAGAACTTCTGACGGAACTTCCTAAACGGAACAATAATATAGTGTGAAAGGAGCCTAAGCTGCTTAGGATGTGAAGACTCATAATGTAAAAGGGCATTGTTTGAGGTAGGTTTTCTGTGACCTGTTTTAATGATAGTATTTTTTGTACTTGGAGTGTGACATCTAAAAAATCCAAAGTATTGCCTCCAAACTGTGATGTAAATAACATATTAGCTGTATTCATTTTATTAAGATTCTCAACAAAAGCAGTGAACTCTGATTCAGTGCCACTCCATATTACCAACACATCATCTACATATCTCATGATGAGTTTAATATATTTTTTGAAGGGATTAGAGGCATTGAAGATGTACTTTCTTTCAACTTTGGCTAAAAAAAATGATGGCATACGTGCACGAGATGGGCGTGCCCATCGCTGTGCAGTTTAACTGTTTATACCATTTGTTGTTGAATTGAAAGACATTATTGGTCAATATGAAGTGGAGTGAATCAGAAATGAAATCAATAAAGGCCGGGGAACGATCAGTACTGCTGTTACGCCGAGCGCTCCGGGTCCCTGCTCCTCCCCGGAGCGCTCGCGGCGTCCCTCTCTCTGCAGAGCCCAGTTCAGACCCGCTAACCAGGAGCGCTGCACTGACACTGCCGGCGGGGATGCGATTCGCATAGCGGGACGCGCCCGCTCGCGAATCGTATCCCAAGTCACTCACCTGTCCCAGCCCCCGGCTGTCATGTCCTGTCGCGCGCGGCTCCGCTCCTTAGGGCGCGCGCGCGCCAGCTCTCTAAGATTTAAAGGGCCAGTGCACCAATGATTGGTGCCTGGCCCAATCAGCCTAATTAGCTTCCACCTGCTCCCTGTCCATATTACCTCACTTCCCCTGCACTTCCTTGCCGGATCTTGTTGCCATTGTGCCAGTGAAAGCGTTTCCTTGTGTCTTCCTAGCCTGTGTTCCAGACCTCCTGCCGTTGCCCCTGACTACGATCCTTGCTGCCTGCCCTGACCTTCTGCTACGTCTGACCTTGCCTCTGTCTAGTCCTTCTGTCCCACGCCTTCTCAGCAGTCAGCGAGGTTGAGCCGTTGCCAGTGGATACGACCTGGTTGCTACCACCGCAGCAAGACCATACTGCTTTGCGGCAGGCTCTGGTGAAAACCAGTAGCAACCCTAGAACCGGTCCACCGACACGGTTCACGCCAATCCCTCGCTGACACAGAGGATCCACATCCAGCCTGCCGAATCGTAACAGTAGATCCGGCCATGGATCCCGCTGAGGTGCCGCTGCCAAGTCTCGCTGACCTATCCACGGTGGTCGTCCAGCAATCGCAGCAAATTGCCCAACAAGGACAGCAGCTGTCGCAGTTGACCACCACGTTACAGCAACTTCTGCCACTGCTACAGCAGCAACCATCTCCTCCGCCAGCTCCTAGCCTCCGCTTGTCCCTGCCGGACAAATTTGATGGGGACTCTAGACTGTGCCGTGGCTTCTTGTCTCAATGTTCCCTACATATGGAGATGTTGTCGGACCAATTTCCTACAGAACGATCTAAGGTGGCGTTCGTAGTGAGTCTTCTATCTGGAAAGGCTTTGTCTTGGGCCACACCGCTCTGGGACCGCAATGATCCTGCCACAGCCACTGTCCAGTCCTTCTTCGCTGAAGTCCGTAGTGTCTTCGAGGAACCAGCCCGAGCTTCTTCTGCCGAGACTGCCCTGCTGAACCTGGTCCAGGGTAATTCTTCAGTAGGCGAGTACGCCATCCAATTTCGTACTCTCGCTTCCGAATTATCTTGGAATAACGAGGCTCTCTGCTCGACCTTTAAAAAAGGCCTATCCAGTAACATCAAGGATGTGCTGGCCGCACGAGAGATTCCTGCCAACCTGCAAGAACTTATCCATTTGGTCACCCGCATTGACATGCGTTTTTCTGAGAGACACCAGGAGCTCCGCCAGGAAAAAGACCTTGATCTCTGGGCACCTCTCTCACAGTATCCTTTGCAATCTACCCCTGTGCCTCCCGCCGAGGAGGCTATGCAAGTGGATCGGTCTCGCCTGACCCATGAAGAGAGGACTCGCCGTAGGGATAAAAATTTATGTCTGTACTGCGCCAGTACCAAACATTTCTTGGTGGATTGCCCTATTCGTCCTCCACGTCTGGGAAACGCATGCACGCACCCAACTCACGTGGGTGTGGCGTCTCTTGGTACAAAGTCTGCTTCTCCACGTCTCACTGTGCCTGTGCGGATTTCTCCTTCTGCCAACTCCTCCTTCTCGGCCGTGGCCTGCTTGGACTCTGGTGCTTCTGGAAATTTTATTCTGGACTCTTTGGTGAATAAGTTCTGCATCCCGGTGACCCGTCTCGTCAAGCCGCTCTACATTTCTTCGGTCAACGGAGTGAAGTTGGACTGTACTGTGCGTTACCGCACAGAACCCCTCTTAATGTGCATTGGATCCCATCACGAAAAGATTGAATTTTTCTTCCTTCCCAACTGCACCTCTGAAGTCCTCCTCGGTCTGCCATGGCTCCAGCTTCATTCTCCCACCCTTGACTGGACCACCGGGGAGATCAAGAATTGGGGTCCTGCTTGCCGCAAGAAATGCCTCACGTCTGCTCCCAGTCCCGTCAGGCAAGCCTCAGTGCCTCCTCCTACACCTGGTCTCCCCAAGGCCTATCAGGACTATGCTTTGCCTCCTCATAGCCCCCGTCCTGGTAACACTCTGCCCCGTGCCAAGCTTCACCCTCTGCCCTCCCTCCCCATTCCCACTCCTTCTGAACTGCCTGCCTTTGATGAAACCCTACAATCGCTCCCAGTGTCCTTGTCCCACGTGAAGCAATTACCGGACAAAAAAAGGGGGAGACCTAAGGGGGGGGGTACTGTTACGCCGAGCGCTCCGGGTCCCTGCTCCTCCCCGGAGCGCTCGTGGCGTCCCTCTCTCTGCAGCGCCCCGGTCAGACCCGCTGACCCGCTGCACTGACACTGCCGGCGGGGATGCGATTCGCATAGCGGGACGCGCCCGCTCGCGAATCGCATCCCAAGTCACTCACCTGTCCCGGCCCCCGGCTGTCATGTCCTGGCGCGCGCGGCTCCGCTCCTTAGGGCGCGCGCGCGCACCAGCTCTCTTAGATTTAAAGGTGCCAGTGCACCAATGATTGGTGCCTGGCCCAATCAGCCTAATTAGCTTCCACCTGCTCCCTGTCCATATTACCTCACTTCCCCTGCACTTCCTTGCCAGATCTTGTTGCCATTGTGCCAGTGAAAGCGTTTCCTTGTGTGTTCCTAGCCTGTGTTCCAGACCTCCTGCCGTTGCCCCTGACTACGATCCTTGCTGCCTGCCCTGACCTTCTGCTACGTCTGACCTTGCCTCTGTCTAGTCCTTCTGTCCCACGCCTTCTCAGCAGTCAGCGAGGTTGAGCCGTTGCCGGTGGATACGACCTGGTTGCTACCGCCGCAGCAAGACCATCCCGCTTTGCGGCGGGCTCTGGTGAAAACCAGTAGCAACCCTAGAACGGGTCCACCGACACGGTCCACGCCAATCCCTCGCTGACACAGAGGATCCACATCCAGCCTGCCGAATCGTAACAACTGCTCAAAAATTCTCTGAGAGCCTGCACACCCGCATCATGTGGGATGCGGGTGTACAGGCTCTCCACATCTATAGAGCATAGGGACCAGCCTTCTGTCCACCCAAACTCATCCACAATTTGAATAAGGTCCCCTGTATCTTTAAGATAAGTCGGGATGTGCTGTAGGAGAGGGGAGAGAAACCAATCTAAGTAACTGGATAGGTACTCAGTAGGTGCTCTTATACCTGCCACGATTGGACGGCCAGGGGGTGGAATTTTACCTTTATGAATTTTGGGGACGAGGTACCATTTTGGTTGCTTGGGGGATGTGGGCAACAATTTCTCTGCAGTTTTCAAATCTATTACATTATTGTTAACCTGCTGCATAAGAAGTGATCTCAGCTTTTGCATTACTTTCTGAACCGGATTCTCTTCCAACTTAACATATGTTGTTTTGTCTTCCAATAATTTTCTAGCCTCATTTTCATAGTCAGTAAGGTTCCAAATAATAATGGATCCTCCTTTATCTGCTTTTGATACGACTACTTCCCTGTCTCCAGCCAATTGTTGCAACACTGCTTTCTCTTGTACAGTAAGATTTAATTTAGTTTTGGGATAGATCAAAGCTTTGACATCTTTTTTAACCGCTTGTTGGAATAAATCCAAGGCTCCACCTGGCTGGAGAGGGGGATTGAATTTGGAGGGGTTACCCCCCTGGAAAGCCGTGTCCCTGCTCTCTATCTTTGGTTCCATATTATCCCCTGCCAGCTCACACAGGGTTGGTAGGAAACCTAGAGGGCTGAGAGGTTAATCTGGGAGGGAACAGTATACAAGTAAGACAATTCATGCCTTGTAGATCTAACTACGTAGTATACTACCTCTGATGTGAGTGCAGTTACTACTATGTGGGCAAGGCAATAAGACCACTGTACCACTGTGTCAGAGAGCATATTCGCTCTTTAAAGACAGGATAGGGATCACAAAGGTTCATTGCCCACATGGCTAGCATCCATAACAGTGATCCTAAAGCCATGAAATTCGCAGCCCTTGAAAGGATAGAACCTTGTTCACATAGAACAGACAGACACAAAACCCTTTTAATTAAGGAGGCTAGGTGGATTTTACGTGCCGATGCCACAGGGCCCCTAGGTCTTAACGATCATAATGTAATGGGAGTGTTTATATCAGATGTATAATAATTTATATTACTATTTTTTTGTATATATCTGTTCACAGTAGACTCGCAGCGTTGCGGTTGCTTTTAAAATTCTTTTCCATTCCTCTCTGTTCATCCCTTTGTTCATGCCTTTCCCCTTTCCCCACCCTCCACTTCTGGCTGTGACTTGTTCTTCCTTTCTCACCAGGTTTCTTTCTTACTTAACTACACCTCCTACACCTGACCATATGATCCGGCGTGGTTGGTTGCTATGACCACCAGGTCGGAGAATTTTAAAAGCACACTTCACGGACGTGATGTCATGGGGCCTGAAGAAGCTCTAACGCATGATACGGTCCGTTGCCCACACTTCTACCGGCGTCCGCTCTCCCCACCTGTACTCATGAACATGTCGTGAACCCTAATAAAGGACATCTTCTGCAAGATTACGGTCAGTGCTCCGTGTTTTCTTCTATACAAGAATGTATTAAAAAATTTTAATTCATCTTTTAATCTTAGGGATTGTGAAGCCCTATTGTCTCCTCATGCTGCCACCAGCTCCAGGTTGTGCCATTCAGCAACTATATGGTTTACTGATGCTGCTGAGCCTGGGACATTACCTAAAAAATTTTATGGTTGCACTAGCTACCATAAATCTTCAATTTGAATTTGAAAATTCCTATTTTAATCTTAGGGATTGGGAAGCCCTATTGTTTCCTCATGCTGCTACAAGCTCTAGGCTGTATAATTCAGCCACTATATGGTTTACTGATGCTGCTGAGCCTGGGACATTACCTAAAAAATGTTATGGTTGCACTAGCTACCATAAATCTTCAATTTGAATTTGAAAATTCCTATTTTAATCTTAGGGATTGGGAAGCCCTATTGTTTCCTCATGCTGCTACAAGCTCTAGGCTGTATAATTCAGCCACTATATGGTTTACTGATGCTGCTGAGCCTGGGACATTACCTAAAAAATTTCATGGTAGCACTAGCTACCATAAATCTTCATTAAATTTAAAAAGTAATCTTTTAATCTTAGGGATTGTGCTCTATTATCTCCTCATGCTGCCACCAACTCCAGGCTGTGTCATTCAGCCACTATATGGTCTCCACTTGCTGCCGCCAATTCCAGGCTGTGTAATTCTGCCAGATTATGGTCTCCTCATGCTGCTGCCACCTCTAGGCTCTGTCTTTGTGTCGCCATGTGACTCCTTGTTAGTTTGGGTTTTGTGGTCCATACAGTACTGAGGGGCGGCACTGTTGTCACCCCCCTCCCCCAGAACAGCAGTGATTGGGCGGCCGTAGTGACTGCACCAATCACTGCAGTATGGGGAGGGGGAGGTGGGTGCAGCAGCACGCTGCTCTGCTCTGCCCACCAATTTCTTCAGATCAGGTGTGCAGGATGGAGCTCCATACTGCAGCCTCCCCCTCGGTGCTAAAAAAAAGTGAAAAAAGTGCCCCCTTGCCCCCTTTCTGTGGCCCCTTGGCACAGAAAGCAGTCAGAGAAAGCATTAGATTAGGTAGGGACAGTTAGGGTTTTTTTTGGTGCACTGTCTGTAGGTGTCCGTGGGTCCGCAGCACCTTTTGCTGCGTGACCCCGGCCCCACAGGGTCGCTGCGGTCTGCCCCCAGCGTTTTTTTTTTGGGGGGGTGCAGACCTTTTTCCTTTTTTTTTGCTAAACATGTGGCGGGCCCTCTTAGCTATAAAAGAGCGGTCTGCCCCCTTTAGCTAAAGCCCACCCGCCGCTGATCAGTCCCGTAGTACTGATCAGCTTTTTTTTTGTGGGGAAGGTGCTTTTTCAGGTTTTTGGGGGGGTGCAGACCTTTTTCCTTTTTTTTGCTAAACATGTGGCGGGCCCTCTTAGCTATAAAAGAGCGGTCTGCCCCCGTTAGCTAAAGCCCACCCACCGCTGATCAGTCCCGTAGTACTGATCAGCTTTTTTTTTTGTGGTGAAGGTGCTTTTTCAGGTTATAGTGTCTTCTTTATTTTATTTTTTGCACCTATAGCCAGTCCGTGCCACCAGTAGCAGGCCTGTGCTGTGTGGACGGGACCGTACCTGTGTGTATGGCCTGCCCCAACACTTTCAGTGACTTCTGCGCCCCTGCCGCCACCAAGCGCTAATCAGTGTGCACACCACTGATTAGGTGAACAGGCTTTTTTTTTGGCGCAGGTTTTAATTTTTTTAGTTTAGTTTTATTTTATATTTTTATATTTTTGTTCTTAGGGCGGGTTAGTTAGTTAGGTTAGGGCGGGTTAGGGTGGTATTATGGCACCACACGCAGCACACACCAATAAAGTTTCCTTCCCACATTTATACACTTCACCCCCCATTAGAGTAGGGAAATGGCCCACAGGGTGTTTTCAGCGGAAGAGGCATATGACTTACTTGCGAGGAAGACCCCACCTTCCTTATTTCCTCGTCATCCTCATCATCTTCTGATGATGAGTCACCAAGGCGGCGGAGATGCAGCCAAGCAAGGCCGCAAACCTCCTTTTGCTTACCGGAAAAATTAGCTTCACAACTAATCCAAATATCTCCATGATTTGATCGCATTAATTGCTTCATTAAATTCCATTTAGTGCAGTCCAGACTCCAGGGCATCTAAGATAGTGGCTCCACAAGGTAGAAAGATAGGTAGGAGGGATGACCATGAATTACATGCAGCATGCAGCCTATCAGCAGCCAGCCACCCCTGTGATGTCACAGACCTATATAATCGGTAGCCATCTTGCAGCCAATCACTTCAGCGTTTTATTGCAGAGAGAGAGAGAGTGACAGAGAGCAGTGTGTGTTGCACAGAAAAGCATTTTTACAGCAGCGATTCACCTCAAGCCCAAATCCAGCCTGGAAGCACTGATAGGGAAGGGAGAGAGATTGAAAGAGAGTGCAATTTTGGGTGTACTACACAGCGACTGTGTGCTGCAGCACTGGTGTGTACAACAACTGAAAAGCTAATAGTAGCCAGCCAGTTAGAGTGAGCAAAGCACTAAAAGCTGTAATCACCTGCTATTAGTGCCTTATACAGGTTGCGTGGCTGAGCGTATTGTCCTCTATTAAGTGTAACCTGTGCATACATAGGTGGTGTACCATTTTATTCCTGTTAAAGTCCTAAGGGCCTAGTTACTGTGAAAGGCCAACCAAAAGTACACACCTGCTGGTGTTGTAGACAAATACTTTTTTAAGCGTAGTGGAGCATATTGTACTCCCCTCATAAGTGAATACCACAAACGTACATCTACGTGGTATACGATTTTGTTCCTGTTAAAGTCTTAAGGGCCTAGTTACTGTAAAAGGCCAGCCAAAAGTACACAACTGCTGGTGTTGTAGACAAATACAGTTTCAAGCATATTGGAGCGTATTGTACTCCCCTCATAAGTGCATACCACGTACGTACATCTACGTGGTGTACTATTTTGTTCCTGGTAAAGTCTAAAGGGCCTAGTTATTGTGAAAGGCCAGCAAAATGAACACACCTTCTGCTGTTCTAGACAAATACTGTTTTAAGTATAGTGGAGTGTATTGTACTCCCCTCATAAGTGCATACCACGTACGTACATCTACGTTGTGTTCAATTTTGTTCCTGTCATAGTCCTAAAGGCCTAGTTACTGTGAAAGGCCAGCCAAAAGTACACACCTGCTGGTGTTGTATACAAATACTGTTTTAAGTGTAGTGGAGCGTATTGTACTCCCTCATAAGTGCATACCACATACCTACATCTATGTGGTGTATCATTTTGTTCCTGTTATAGTCCTAAGGGCCTAGTTACTGTGAAAGGCCAGCCATAAGTACACAGCTGCTGGTGTTCTAGACAAATACTGTTTTAATTGTAGTGGAGCGTATTGTACTCCCCTCATAAGTGCATACCGCGTAAGTACATCTACGTGGTGTACCATTTTGTTCCTGTTATAGTCCTAAGGGCCTAATTACTGTGAAAAGGCAGCCAAAAAGTACACACCTGCTGGTGTTGTAGACAAATACTGTTTTAAGCGTAGTGGAGCGTATTGTCCTCCCCTCATATACGCACTAAGTATGTCAGGCAGAGAAGTGCAAGCACATGCACAGAGGAGTGGCAGAGGCCTAAATTCATCAGGCACAAGCAGAGGTCACAGCAGACTAGGGACGAGTGGCAGCAGGAGTCACAGCGAGATGCCTGAGCTTCCGGTATCAGCTAGCAGTTGGGTCTCGACCAGCACCCCATCTGCCATCATCGATTGATAAACACGGTCATCCACTTCAGTACAAGTGACATCTGACACCCCCAGTCAACAGTTAGTGATTTCCTCAGACACAACTCTCAGTTGGCATGGCCCAGGAGCAGTCAATGTCCTCCCATTGCCTCTGTCCAATGCTGTTCCCTCCCCCACAGAATCTTATGCTGTGCATTCAGCTCCACTATTTAGTGAGGACAGTCTACTAGAGGACAGTCAGCAGCTACTGCCCAGCCATGAAGTGGAGGAGACATCCACCGCTTCCTCTGCTAGGCGGGCAAGTAGTGATGAGGAGAGTGGCATAGAAGGTGGTGTTGATAGGGTTCAGGCTCCTGAAGCAGACACTGTTGAAGAACCTGAGAAGTACATCAGTAACGTGCAGACACAACTCGATGATGATAAAGCCGATCGCATTTGGGAGCCGGGTGCAGAAGAAGAGGGTTGCAGGTTGCCCGTGAGGCAGCAGCTGAGTCGGCAAGGTGGTAGCATGGTTGGCAGTCAGCATGGTGGCAGAAGTCAGAAGTCTGGAGTCAAATGTGCCCGGGGTAGACACCTGCTTTGTGGCAGCCTACCTTCCCGGTAGATAGTGGAACAGGGGTTTCTGGAGTCGGTGGCAGTAGCAGTCAATCACTGCAGACTGTTGGGGGAAAATCAGCTACTTGGCGGTGTGGCAGTTCTTCCATCAAGCATCTGGAGGATGTTAACCTGGCCACATGCAAGATGTGTCGGCTGAAAGTGAAGCATGGCCAAGTACCCAATGTTGGCATCATGGCCCTGTGTCAACATATGCAGCTTCACCATAAAGCAGCCTTGGAGAACCGTGGCTCCGATGCGGTGGTCCAGCCTGCTGCATCACCCAGTGGAACGCCCCTCCCTGTTTCAGCCAGCCAAGGCTCCACAACCTAAGCCGAAGGGAGCTGTCTGTCATACCCTCCTTCTGTCGCTCCAGATGCTCCTGCTCCTCCTACTTTGAGTCAGTCATTCCGCCAGCAATCCATCGGCGAAGCCATGTCCAAGAGACAAAAGTGTGCGTCCGCTCATCCAACAGCGCAGAAGCTGAATGTGCTCCTGTCCAAGTTGCTGGTGCTGCAGTCCCTCCCTTTTCAAGTGTTAGACTCTGCACCTTTCAGAGAACTGATGGCGTGTGCCGAGCTGAGGTGGAGAATCCCAACCTGTCATTTCTTTGCGAAAAAGGCTGTACCAGCGCTGCACAATGTTCACTGCTTCATTTCCTACAACATGTGTTGGAAACAATGGCTGGTCAGGGCACTGGAGACGTAGTGCCTACATCTCAAAGCAACATGAGCCCTGTGGGGGCTGAACTGGAAGAGAAGGAGGGGCACATTGGAGCACAGTTTAGGTTTCTCAAAATGGGTGATTTTTCTAGTCATCTGACAGGAGAGGAGGAGCAAGAGCAGCCAGAGGAGCTAGAGGGTTATGAGGAAGGTGAGACAGAGACAGAATCGTCACCATTCGGCAGCAGGATGACTTCTGGCTCTTCACCTTATTGGACCCTCGCTACCAGCACAAAATGGGTGCCTGTTTTTACACCCACTGAGAGGGAGGTAAAACTAACCTACTACAGAGACATCCTACGTAGTCAGTTGGCCGATGCCTCTCTGCGCCATTGTCCATCCTCTGGCAGGTCTGAGTCGGGGGGCCCTCTGCACTCACCTTCCACTGCCATGGCTGCTGGGGAGGTGTGGGGTGGCACGAGCAGTACCAGCTCCATCAGCAGCAGCCTGAGTCTACAGTCGCTGATGAGTAGCTTTCTTCACACGCATAAAGAAGAAACTCATCAGCTGCAGGTAGACCTGGTGCAGGACCTGAACCAGCATGTGTGGCATAACTTGACATGACCCTGCCAACACACATTGAAGATCCACTGGACTTCTGGACAGCCCCACTTGATTTGTGGCCGCAACTAGCAGAGTATGCCCTGGAAAAGCTTTCCTACCCGGCCAGTAGTGTGCCATCAGAGCGGGTGATTAGTGTGGCGGGGGCCATAGTAACCCCAATGAGAACTCGTCTGTCCACCAAAAATATGGAGAGACTGACCTTTGTGAAGATTAATCAGGCATGGATCAGCCAGGATTTCCACCCACCAATGCCTGATGCATCAGAGTAGATTGACCATGGTGCCACACCAACACTTCACAAATATGGATAGTGCCAAACATATTTAAGGTGCTGCTCCCTAGTTACAGAAATTCCTCCGCATCAGACCACAAGTAAGTATTGAGGATATGCATTAGCTAAAACTTAACTTTTCTTAGGATAAAATATATGGACCCCATTTTTTTTTTATATCTAAGAAAAGGAAAAGTGTGCAAAAAACACCATATGCCACCTATATCACCAAGTATTGATGTGATGCAAAGACCTCTAATAGGTGGAAGGGAACAACATATGGTCCATTGTAACCGGTGGGGGTAAAAACTTCCCCTTTAACCTGATAACGACCATGGACGAGTATAGACGTCCAGTTTGGCGCCCGTTCCCGCAAATGGACGTCTATACTCGTCCATTATTCTCGTGGGTGCTGCCCAGTGCACCCACGAGATCGCGGCAGGGACTCGGCTGTATCGCACAGCCGGGACCCTGCTGCACTGCAGGGACTGAAGTAAACTTCAGTCCCGGCAGTTTTAACCCTTACAGCCGCAGTCGGAAGTGACCGCGGGCTGTAAGTGTTATGGCAGAGGGAGGGGGCTCCCTCTGTCTCCTCTGCAGCACCCCGCATCGCGATCGTGGGGTGCTGTGTGTAATACGCGGTTGGCCAAGGCCTGCCGCACTGCCAGGAGTGAAGTTCACTTCACTCCCGACAGTTTAACCCTTACAGCCGTGTTTAGAAGTGACCGCGCGCTGTAAGGAGTTCTGACAGAGGGAGGGGGCTCCCTCTGTCTCTCCTGCAGCACCCCTGAGCATCGCGGGGTGCTGCTGCATACCTGGGCAGCCAGGGGTCCTACAAAGACCCCCAGGTCTGCCCTGAGTATTGCCTGTAGGACGTGCCAGAGGCACGTCCTGATATGCTGCTTGCTAGTGAAAACTGGCAGGCAGCATATAACTGCAATGTTTTGGAATACTAAGTATTCCAAAGCATTAAAAAGTGTAAAAATAAATAAATAAAATAAAAGTGTAAAAATAAATAAAAATGTAATAAAAGTGTAAAAAAAAAGTGTAAAAAAGAAAAGAAAAGAAAAAAAATTTATAAAAATACATTTATTAAATGAATCTAATTTAAAAAAAAGCATAATGTGTAGGACCGCATTGGCGGACATCCGCAGCATGTAATATGCTGCGGATGTCCACCATGTGATCCTACACATTATGCAGCAGTCACGGTAATGAGCTCCCTGCTGCGGCTGGGTAGCTTTGTGTGTCCACTCATTGTGGCGGATTTCCCAACGGCAGTCATGAGCGGACACACTGAGCTACCCAGCCGCAGCAGTGATGGATATATTCGCCATGGGCGGGTGCTTATTCCCACAACATGGCAGATATATCCATCAGGAGCCTTAACTGTCATAGACAGACACGTTATACTGCTAGCCGACCAAGGACCAATCAGAGAGGTCCAGGCAATAACTTGTAGGGGTGCGGTATATAAATGGGGTCACTTGTGGGGGTGGGGGTACTGTTCTGCCCTGAAAGCCAAATGGCGCTCCTCTCCTTCTGAGTCCTACCACGCAGCCAAGGAACCGTATATGGCCTAAGCGGGGGTATTTCCGAACATGGGACAAGCAGCTAAATAAAATATAAGGTGCATTTCTTTCAATATCAGAAGTGATGTACAAAAAATATGTCCCACAAATGAGGCATGTGTGAAAAAAAGCTAGTTTCGATTTTTTTAACACTGACTTCGTAATAATTCCTGCCAAAAAACTATGGTATTAAAATACTCACTGTACCCCCTAGCGAATACCTTGAGGGGTCTAGTTTTTAAAATGGTGTAATTCGGGGGGGGGGGGGGGGGGTTCCCATGTTCTCCTACTTCCTAGTCGCTGCAATTCTTGCTTGGCACATAAAAATGTTAAATTTTTCAAAATGTCAAGTAAATTTGTTAGGCCTCTAATACATCTAAAATGTGAATAATAATAAATAAAAAAAAGTTGAGAAAATAAAGTAGACATATGAAATTATAATTTTTGATAAAAAAATAAACATTATGTATAAATATATGCAACCTATTAACGTCAAAATAACAAAAAATCATCTTTTTTTCAAAAATTTCACGGTTTCTTGCATTGTAAATAAAAAAATACAAATGATATCGATTAACTTTTACTATTTTCATGTAGAACACCTTGTGACAAAAAAACAATGTCTGGTAATGTTTTGCCAATGAAAACAATTCTGAGTTATTCTCAAATAAAGACATACATCCTAGATTTGAAAAAACAGGCCTGGTCTTTGAGGGGAGTACAGGCTTAATTAGCTTGGTCCTTAAGGGGTTAAGACCCTACTCTCGCATTATTAATTCCTTTCTTGGTAAGTGTTACTCGCTCTAAAAAGGGCGGGCCCCACACAGGAACCCATCCCTATTTCCACCTACAAACACTGCCAATTTCCAGGGTTTTTAAGTGGAAATAAGAAGAGTTCCTGTAAGGGGTCACCCTTATTAGGGCAAGTAACACTTGTCAAGAAGGGAGTTAATGGGGCGAGAGTAGAGCCTTACAGGGGAAGTTTTTACCCCCACCTGCTACAATGGACAATACATTGTTAACTTCCACCCTTTCGAGGAAAGTGTTACTCGTCTTAAAAAAGGCAGTTATCTGCAAAGGAAAGTAATATGTCTCCTTCACATGTATCCCCCAGGGTTTTAACTCCTGCCCTGACCCATCCTTTAAAATCTGGATGAAGAAGTAAGTATTGGAGTACCAGAAATGGTGTATCTCTATATTACAATGGATTCATGAGTCCCCTAGATAATACATATTTTATATATTATTTTTATTAAATACATTTTTATTGTTTTAATTAAACATATAAATTCACACGTCGTAAGCCACAAAGCCACAAACAACATTGCATTCCCATATTACATTAGCTAGATTCGCTAACAGTTTCCCTGGGTGAGCCCCTTCTACAAAATCCCTTTGTCCCGAGAAAAAAATCTTCTGTTGTGCTTTTTCTAAATAGTAATCCGACAACTTCCCTTGCCCTAGTTCTAACTCCCTAAAGTTCTTTTCAGATCGCTCTACCTCATATCTCTCCTCTACCTCTCTAACCTTCTCCCTCAGATCCTGTTCCACCTTTTTGAATACCTTCTTTTTCCTTTGTATAGCCCTATACAAAATCCCCCTCAGTACTGCTTTAATAGTGTCCCATACTACCTGGTAAGGGGCCAAGTTCTTAATTCAGTTCCCAACATTCCCATAGTTCCTTCACAATTTCCTCCTTGCCCCCTATCAGGTTCAACCAATGTGAATGAAGACTGAAGACCCTCTCCCTCTGATTTTCACGGTCCCCAATTCTAAGCTCCATTACCACTGGGGAATGGTCTGATATGGTTCAACCTTCGTACCTAACACCTTCAATAAACCGCAACCCTTTATCATTAGAAAGCAACGTCAATTTGTGATGCCACTTTATGGGAGGCCAAGAAACAAGAACACCCTCCTATCAGGATTCATTAAATGCCACGGGTCTCTCGAAACCATTTCTAGACATAATTTAAGGAGGGGGTTTTCAGATTCTCTTCCCAGCCTAGTTGAGGATCTATCCTGAGTGGGACTCAACACACAATTATAATCCCCTAACAGATATTGAGGGAGATGCTCTTTCCCTTTGGAGAAAACAATTAAATCTAATAGAGGCTGAGTATAGAATGGCGGAGGAATGTAGAAAAAGGCCATCAATCCTTCCCAATCAAAAAACATGGCATGTATAAAAACATACTGACCCCTTTGATCTACTGAATAGCTGGATGCCGAGGAGTGAAACTCCAATTGGGCCCATCTTCTAGAAATTTTCCCCTCCGATTCCCTAGTAACATGGGATTCCACCAGACAAACAATTGCTGGCAGATAGTTTTGTACCCTGTCAAAAATAGCCACTCTCTTACGCCGCTCCGCCATTCCCCTCACATTCCAGAAAAATATCTTAAATTTATCCCTCATACATATAAATATTTAGAGAAAAGGGGGAAAAAATGAAAAAAAGCCCCTTTCCCCCCTTCTGGCAGTCCCAGTCCCCCTTCCCCTTCCCTACTCATGACCCGCTAACATTAGCTGATCTCTATCCTATGTCACCTACCTCCTCCTCCCTCCCCTTCCCTCCCCTTCTCCCCTCTACTATCGAGAATAATTACAAAGATTACCGTATTTATCGGCGTATAACACGCACTTTTTAGGCTAAAATTTTTAGCCTAAAGTCTGTGTGCGTGTTATACACCGATACACCCCCAGGAAAGGCAGGGGGAGAGAGGCCGTCGCTGCCCGCTTCTCTCCCCCTGCTTTTCCTGGGGTCTAGAGCCCTGCTGCCGGCCCTTCTCACCCCCTGGCTATCGGCGCAGCTGCCCGTTCTGTCCCCCTGACTATCGGTGCCGGCGCCGATAGCCAGGGGGAGAGAAGCGGCGCCGACAGCCAGGGGGAGAGAAGGGACAGCGGCACCCATTGCCGGCGCCGCTGCCCCGTTGCCTCCCCCCATCCCCGGTGGCATAATTACCTGAGTCGGGTCCGCGCTGCTGCAGGCCTCCGGCGTGCGTCCCCGGCGTCGTTGCTATGCGCTGAACGGCGCGGCGCATGACGTCAGTGCGCCGCGCCGTGCATAGCAACGACGCAGGGGACGCGCGCCGGAAGCCTGCAGCAGCGCGGACCCGCCTCAGGTAATTATGCCACCGGGGATGGGGGGAGGCAACGGGGCAGCGGCGCCTGCAATGGGTGCCGCTGCCCCTTCTCTCCCCCTGGCTGTCGGCGCCGCTTCTCTCCCCCTGGCTATCGGCGCCGGCACCGATAGTCAGGGGGACAGAACGGGCAGCGGCGCCGATAGCCAGGGGGTGAGAAGGGCCGGCAGCAGGGCTCTAGACCCCAGGAAAGGTGGGGGGAGAGAAGCGGGCAGCGACAGCCTCTCTCCCCCTGCCTTTCCTGGGGGTATATCGGGGTATACACGCGCACACACGCACCCTCATTTTACCATGGATATTTGGGTAAAAAACTTTTTTTACCCAAATATCCTTGGTAAAATGACGGTGCGTGTTATAGGCCGGTGCGTGGTATACCCCGATAAATACGGTATACATCCAACATGCCAACCAGTTAAGGAAATAACCTTAAGAAACAAATTCAACCACCCTGGATGTCATACCAACAATTATGACTGCAAATTAATCATTTATCCCTTCCTGGTCCAACCAATTCCCCACTTCAGTACTCTCTGTAAAAAAATAAACCTTTTCTTTATACATCACACTTAGCAGGAAATATTACTGAAAATTGCACTTTTGTAGCAGCCAGCCGCCTCTTTACATCTTTAAAGGAGGCCCTTTAAACTTGAGTAGCCCTAGCGTAATCTGGATATATTGCAACTTTTGCCCCATTACAAAAAAGCGGGCCCTTCTCTCGTGCTTTATGGATAATAACATCCCAATCATTAGAACTAAAGAGTTTAGCTATAATAGTCCCTGGGGGGAAACCTGGTGGTGGTCTCCTAGTAGGGACCCGGAGGACACGCTCTAAACCAAATAATGGAGTCAGGTCCTGCTGTCCGATTAATTCTTGCAGCCAAGTGGAGCATAAAGATCTAATATCACCATTTTCCACATCCTCTGGGAAACCCACCATCCTAACGTTTGATCTTCTAGATCTGTCCTCCAGATCAATAACTTTCATCTTCAACTTCCCCACTTCTTTCCTTAGAGATTTAGTCTCCTCTCTAAGGACAGAGACTTCTTTCTCCACCACTGGGAGTACCTTCTCCATTGCTTTAGTACAATCTCGGATTTTATTAGTCTCTTCCTTTATAATGGAGAGGTCGGATACCTGGGAGCCCACCTGGGTTTGAAGATCTGCCAATGATTGATTACATCTCTGGACTTCCTCCAAGATTCTCTCTATTCTGCATAGCGGGAGCCCATGATCTCTATTCCGCTTTTAGGGGGTGAAGATTTATTGCTTCTTGTTTTAGACCAGCCTTCACAAACTTATCAATTTTGCCAACTACAGTCACCCCTTTAGGGGAGACAGCTCTTCTTACATTTGTCTTGGGGGGCATATTCTTTCTTTCGTCCCCTCTCCCCTACTAAGAATGTTGCAAAGGACCTGAAGGGGAAGAGGGAGATCCAAAAATAGGAGGACTTAGTCAATTTTTAGCCCAGAAATGGCTTACCTCAGCTCCATCCTCCCCCGGCATACCTCCAATAGTCCCGAATGTACTTGCACAACCAGGATAAGTTTCGGTAGGCGCTCCCTTTCATCTGGCATCCCCTAGAGCTCCTCAGTTTCTGTTATCAGAAGAAGTGGGGGAGTATTATATCAGAGGCATTCCAGTTATATAGGGGATGTCATGGCATAGTGCGGCTACGCGGAAGACTCCTCCTCTGCCTTCCTCCTCCACGAGCTCCCTGTACCTGGACCACCACTGATCTCCTGTGGGACCGCTTGAAGTGCCGCAGGGCCGGCGATGACGCCTCTGATGTCCCTGGATGGTCTCGGCGTGACCATTTAACCCCCAAAAAGTGTAAAACAAATATTTTATATACATATTTGGTATTGCCGCGTGTGTAAATATCCGAACGATTAAAATAAAATTTTAATGATACCGTACGGTGAACGGCATGACCGTAAAAAAATAGCAGCTTTTTTATAACATTTTATTCAAAATAAATTTATAAAAAAATGTATTCAAAGTTTTTTATAAGCAAATATGGTATCAATAAAAAGTATAGATCATGGTGTAAAAAATGAGCCCTAATACCACTGCTTATACAGAAAAATTTATGGGTTATGGGTCTTCAAAATAGGGGGATTTTAAACGTACTAATTTGGTTAAAAAGTTTGTGATTTTTTTTAAGCAAAACAATATTAGAAAAGTATGTTATCATGGGTATCATTTTAATTGTCTTGACCCAAAGAATAAAGAACACATGTCATTTTTACTGTAAATTGTACGGCGTGAAAATGAAACCTTCCAAAATTTGCTAAATTGCGGTCTTCTTTTTAATTTCCCCACACAAATAGTATTTTTTTTTGGTTGCGCCATACATTTTATGGTAAAGTGAGGGATGGCATTACAACGGACAACTGGTCACGCAAAAAACAAGCCCTCATACTAGTCTGTGGATGAAAATATAAAAGAGTTAGGGTTTTTTGAAGGCGAGGAAGAAAAAACTAAAATGTAAAAATAGAGTCCTTAAGGGGTTAAAAACACATTAAAATTATTGGATACATTACCTGCAGTGTTATGCATGGCTTTTGAATAGTAAAGCAGTGTTCTAAACATGTTATTTCATTGCTCTCATCTCTACTTACTACTAAGCCAGGTGCTATGGCTGTTGCTCAATGGTCTAATGACATTTGGTCACTATTTGTCACCCAATATAGGTGCTCAATTAGATACTACTGTGACATCTTTTTCTATAATGTCATATATTGTACTGTCTTCTTGCAATAGATGTAAATGCTTTTCTGTCATATGGTTGATTCAACCAAATTGTCCGGGCATGCTGGGAGTTGTAGTTTTGCAACAGCTGGAGGTCCGCAGGTTGGAGACCACTGGTGTACAGTGAGTTCCATCGCCCCCCAACAAAGGGGAGGAGGGCAGTGCTTGACATATGTGAGTAGTACCCCGCCGGGCTGATCATTAATTGGGGGGAGCAGAACAGTGCTGGCGGGTCACATGATTTTGGGGGGGAAGCCGAACACCGCGCGTGGGTCACATGATTGGGGCGGGAGGGGGGGGCAGAACAGCGCTGGCGGGTCACATGATTTTGGGGGGGGGGGGGGGGAATACTGGTATATACCGTGGAACCGCCGTAAGTTAAAAAGATACCTTGGTACACATATATGGTCATACCGCCCAGCCCTAGGTATATGCAGAGCACCCCCCCTCTCCCCCCTTCCCTATAGGTATATGCAGAGCACCCCCCCTTCCCTATAGGTAAATGCAGAGCACCCCCCTCTCCCCTATAGGTAAATGCAGAGCACCCCCCGTCTCCCCCCTTCCCTATAGTTAAATGCAGAGCACCCCCCCATCCCCCCCTTCCCTATAGGTAAATGCAGAGCACCCTCCCCTCTCCCCTATAGGTAAATGCAGAGCACCCCCCCTCTCCCCCTTCCCTATAGGTATATGCAGAGCACCCCCCCCTCCCCTTCCCTATAGGTATATGCAGAGCAAACCCCCTCCCCCTTCCCTATAGGTATATGCAGAGCACCCCCCTCTCCCCCCCCCCCTTCCCTATAGCTAAATGCAGAGCACCCCCCCTCTCCCCCCCCTTCCCTATAGGTAAATGCAGAGCACCCCCCCTCCCCTCTTCCCTATAGGTAAATGCAGAGAACCTTCCCTCCCTCTCCCCCCCCCTTCCCTATAGGTATATGCAGAGCAAAAAAAAAAAAGAATGCTCACCTGATATCCCACCAGATCTCCTCAGCTGCAGGGCCCGTGTCTTCTCCCCTCCACAGTCCAGGCACCGGATGAGTGACATCACCAGCGCCTGTACTGCGTGCTGCGTGGAGGCGGAGGTCACGTCTCCTCTGTGTAGCTGCAGATGCGGCTCACACAGAGGAGACGCCTTCTCCCGTATGTGCGTGTATCGGGCATACAGGAGAATGTAGCGCTTACTGTTGGGGATCTGGGACGAGTGTCCCAGACCTCAGCAGCGGCGGGTCAGTCCGCCCCTGGCACCCCCCTTGAGAGTGGCACCCAGGGCGGGCCGCCCCCCCCCCCCCCCCCCCTTGGTACGCCACTGTTGTGAGTAACAGATCACTATGAGTAACTAAATTACTAATTCGTGATTTTTTTCTTTTGAACAATTTTTTCTGCTCTTTATGGCTGACGACTTGTATACCCTTTATTAAAGAGTCTAGTTATACAAACAGATATCAGGAAAATATAGCAGCAGGTACATACATACAGACTACAGCCTGAGAACCAGCAAGATTAAACAGCAAGATTAAGCAAGATTAAACAGCAGAAATAAGAATATGAATGAGACAGTATACTAGAAAATATATAACTGTGAAATTGACCAGAAATGCAGGGGATGAACAAGTAAACTGAAGTGAGAGGTCATGGATAGGCAAATAATGAATAACAACAACAGATACAAAAATGCACAAAGACCAATTTGTCTTAACATTGACTGTCTCCTAGGTTAGCAACATAGCAAAACTCCTGAATGGAACTACCAAACATGAAGAAACAGGATTAGCTACAAAACCAAACTTCAAACATGGAGCAATACAAAGACACAGGATATTCAGAAACAGGTGTGAACACAAGCCAAAATACACGGACCAAGATACTAACAGAGATCCCAAGCCAGACAGGAAAAAGTAGTGATGTGAAGACTGAGTGACATAAAACTATGATGATATCATGTTGACTTTTTGGATATCTCCCTTAGTCAGAAAGAAGAGGGATATATACAAACCGACATTTTCCATAAAGAAACAGCTATAAATGTGTACTTGTATGTGACTTCTTTGACTCCTACTTCCACTATAAATGTTAATTAATTTCATGTGGATCAAGCGAATATGCTCAACTTAAGGGTACATTCACACAAGCGGATTTTTGCAGCGTATATAGCTGCGGATCCGCTGGTGAAGGCCCACTCTATGCTGTCTTTACATGTGCCTGCTCGTAGCGGCAATACGCAGGGAGAACGTCCACCGCGCACACATCGCTGCAGTGTGTCTGCTCGTCGTGGCGTATTGCCGCTACGAGCAGGCACATGTAAAGACAGCATAGAGCAGGCCTTCACCAGCGGATCCGCAGCGTAAAATATGCTGTAAATCCGCCCGTGTGAACGTACCCTAACAGTGTTTTGAATACTGTGCCAAAAAATTTGAAGAAAGGTTTCTTAGTAAAGGATATGGTTGTTATTTAATTAAGAGAGGCTAAACAGAGCAAGAAGCAGTGAACTTTTGTCAAATTCTAAGGACAAAAAAGAATATAAGATTTATTACAAACTATCATTCTCAGTGAGACAGGATGTATACATGCATGGAAACATCTTTTTTTTTTTTTTTTCAATAAAATGAATTTTTTTCCCCAAATTTTACATTTTTTACAAGGAGTAATAGAAAAAAATGCCCCCCAAAATTTGTAACACCATTTCTTCTGAGTATGGAAATACCTACGGGCGAACAACAATGATCAGAAGAGAAGGCGCGCCATTGAGCTTTTGGAGAGAGAGTTTGTTTGGAATGGAAGTCGGGGGCCATGTGTGTTTACAAAGCCCTCATGGTGCCAGAAAAATGGACCCCCCACATGTGACCCCATTTTAGAAACTACACCCCTCACAAAATGTAATAAGGGGTGCATTGAGCATTTGCACCCCACTGGCGTTTGACAGATATTTGGAATTACATTTTTCATTTTCACGGACCACTGTTCCAAAAATCTGTCAGACATCTGTAGGGTGTAAATGCTCACTGCAGCCCTTATTACATTATGTGAGGGGTGTAGTTTCCAAAATGGGGACACATTTGGGGGGGGAGGGTCCATTCTCCTTGCACCATGGGAGCTTTGTAAACACACAAGGCCTTCAATTCCGGACAAATTTTCTCTCCAAAAGCCCAATGGTGCTCCTTCTCTTCTGGAGCACTTTAAATCCACATATGAGGTATGTTCTTACTCAGAAGAAAGAGGGTTACTACACCCCTTGTTACGTCTAGTGAGGGGTGTAGTTTCCAAAATGGGGTCACACGTGGGTATTTTTTTTTGGGGGGGTTTATGTCGGAACCGCTGTAAAATCAGCCACCCCTGTGCAAATCACCAATTTAGGAATCAACTGTGTGTACATGTCTCACTCCTGAGCCTTGTTGTGCGCCCGTAGAGCATTTTACGCCCACATATGGGGTATTTCCGTACTCCGGAGAAATTGCATTACAAATTTTGGGGGTCTTTTTTTCCTTTTACCTCTTGTGAAAAGAAGTATGGGGCAACACCAGCATGTTAATGTAAAATGATTTTTTTTTACACTAACAGGCTGGTGTAGACCCCAACTTTTCCTTTTCATAAGCGGTAAAAGGAGAAAAAGCCCCCCAAAATTTGTTATGCAATTTCTCTCAAGTAGGAAATACCCCATATGTGGCCCTTAACTGTTTCCTTGAAATACGACAGGGCTCCGAAGTAACAGAGCGCCATGCATATTTGAGGACTAAATTAGAGATTGCATAGGGGTGGACATAGGGGGATTCTACGCCAGTGATTCACAAACAGGGTGCCTCCAGCTGCTGCTAAACTCCCAGCATGCCTGGATAGTCAGTGGCCGTCCGTAAATGCTGGGAGTTGTTGTTTTGCAACAGCTGGAGGCCCCATTTTGGAAACACTGCCGTACGATACGTTTTTATTGGGGGGAACAGTGTAAGGGGGGTGTATATGTAGTGTTTTACCCTTTATTATGTGTTAGTGTAGTGTAGGGTTTTTAGGGTACATTTGCACTGGCGGCGGTTTACGGTGAGTTTCCTGCTAGCAGTTAGCGATGCTGTGGAAAATTTACCGCAGCTCAAACTTGAAGCAGGAAACCCTCTGTAAACCTGCTCGTGTGAACGTACCCTGTACATTCACATGGGGGGGGGGCAAACCTCAAGCTGTTTCAAAACTACAACTCCCAGCATGCACTGACAGACTGTGCTTGTTGGGAGTTGTACTTTTGCAACAGCTGGAGGAAAATTGGTTGGAAAACCTTCAGTTAGGTTCTGTTACCTAACTCAGTATTTTCCAACCAGTGTGCCTCCAGCTGTTGCAAAACTACAACTCCCAGCATGTACTGATCACCGAAGGGCATGCTAGGAGATGTAGTTATGCAACAGCTGGAGGTACGCAACTACAACTCCCAGCATGCTGAGACAGCTGTTTGGGCATGCTGGGAGTTGTAGTTTTGCAAGATCTGAAGGGCCACAGTTTAGAAACCAGTGCGCAGTGATCTCCAAACTGTGGCCCTCCAGGTGTTGCACAACTACAAATCCCAGCATGCACTGACAGACCGTGCATGCTGGGAGTTGTACTTTTGCAACAGCTGGAGGCACATTGGTTGGAAAACCTTCAGTTAGGTTCTGTTACCCAACTCAGTATTTTCCAACCAGTGTGCCTCCAGCTGTTTCAAAACTACTCCCAGCATGCTGGGAGATGTAGTTATGCAACAGCTGGAGGTACGCAACTACAACTCCCAGCATACCGAGACAGCTGTTTGCTGTTTGGGCATGCTGGGATTTGCAGTTTTGCAACATCTGGAGGGCTACAGTTTAGAGACCACTTCACAGTGATCTGCAAACTGTGGCCCTCCAGATGTTGCAAAACTACAAATCCCAGCGTGCCCAGACAGGAAACTGCTGTGGGGGCATGCTGGTGATATGGCTTTTATCAGTGCTCTTGTAGCTATCTTACTCCCGGCCAAATCCGTATACAGAATCTATATACCAAAGTATAGCAAAGTAAATCAAACAGAGCCACGTCAGTTTCAAATGCTTCTCTGCCTTTAGTCAGTCCTTCACTTGGCTATATTACCTCTGTAATTAGCATTTATTACTACTATGCCTTTCCTGAACAGTTTCGCGGGCTTGTTTGTTCAAAAGGCTTCACACAATGGGAGGGGGGAGACCGGGAGGAGCAGATGAGGAGTAGGATTGTCCTCGTGGTATTCTGCTTCCTCTACACGATGGTGGAGGCAAGATGGGAGAGAGCAGATGGGGGAGGGGGCTCCTAAATGAACATTTTACATAAAAAAATATGTACATCTATTACACTGGGAGTTGTAATTTTGCAAGATCTAGAGGGCCAAAGTTTAGAGACCACTGCACAGTGATCTCCAAACTATAGCCCTCGAGCTATTGCAAAACTACAAATCCCAGCATGCTCACACAGCAAACAGCTGGCTGGACTTGCTGGGAGTTGTAGTTTTGCAACATCTGGACGGCTACAGTTTAGAGACCACTATATAATGGTCTCAAACTGTAGCCCTCCAGATGTTGCTAGGCAACTCACCCGCTTCCGTAGGATCCAGGGAGCCGCATCACCGTCCTCTTTTGGCGCCGATCGTCACCCGCTGCCGCCGCCGATCGTCGCCTCCGCTGCCGCCGATGGGTGAGTGGATCTTCGGACGGTGCCCTTTGGTTTCCCCGTTCTGCCACGCCTATTGTGGGTGGGCAGAATGGGGAAACCGAAAGTTAACCCCCCCACCCCCGATCTGCTATTGAGCATTGGCACTGGATGCCTGCTGAATGATTTTAGCAGTGATCCTGGTCCGATCACTGCCCGGCAAGGGGTAGTGATCGGAAATGCGGAGAACGTACAGGTACGCCCTCCGTCCTTAAGTACCTTGACGCGAGGGTGTATCCATACGCCCTCTGTCCCCAACAGTTAAATCATTTTAGTGCGGCTGCAAACTTGTTTGTAGGTTGAGTTATAACTATGGCCCAGATTTATCAAACTGTGAGAGAAAAAGTGGAGAGATTTTTCCACAGCAACCAATTAAAGCCCAGCTAACGAGTTCTGGTAAAGTGAAAGCTGAGCTGTGAGTGGTCATTATGGGAAAATCACTCTATTTTTTCTCTCACACAGTTTGATAAATCTGGGCCAACTTAAAGGGGTATTCCAGGCCAAAACTTTTTTTTTTATATATCAACTGGCTCCGGAAAGTTAAACAGATTTGTGAATTACTTCTATTAAAAAATCTTAATCCTTCCAATAGTTATTAGCTTCTGAATTTGAGTTGCTGTTTTCTGTCTAACTGCTTTCTGATGACTCACGTCCCAGGAGCTGTGCAGCTCCTATGGGGATATTTTCCCATCATGCACAGCTCCCAGGACGGGACATCATCATTGAGTAGTTAGACAGAAAACTTCAGAAGCTAATAACTATTGGAAGGATTAAGATTTTGTAATAGAAGTAATTTACAAATCTGTTTAACTTTCCGGAGCCAGTTGATATATAAAAAAAAGTTTTTGCCTGGAATACCCCTTTAATCCTTTTTCCATAGGGATTGGGCTTTGGGCTTGTGCCTTGCATTCAGCTCTGCAATGTACTGCACTCTACCTTCCAAACAGACTGAATACGATTTTGTTTTTAGTACAATACTTCCATATTTGGGGCCTCATTTAAAATGTTTCCATGGCCACACTCTGCCTACCACCAGCCATAACCGACAGCTGTTCCTTTTGTTTTCCCCTCAACCCCTTAAGGACCATGGGTTTGCACCTACAGACTCATATGAGAGCTTATTTTTTGCGCCACTAATTGTACTTTGTAATGACATCCATCAGTTCCTCACAAAATTTACAGCAAACCCAGAAAAAAACATTTGTGGGGAAGAATTGGGAAAACATTTTTTGTAAATTTTGGGGTCTTCCAGATACCATATATTTATTGTAGGTCCATATGGTTACAATGATACCAAACTTATATAGGTTTTTCTTTATTTCAATACTTAAAAAAAAAATTATAACGACATGCACCAAAATTAGTATGTTTAAAATTGTCCTTTTCTGACCCCTATAACTTTTTTATTTTTCCGTATACGGGGTGGTATGAGGGCTAATTTTTTGCTCGCTATGATCTTTTTTGGGCTGCCATTTTTGTTTTGCTGGAACTTTTCGATAGTTTTTATACCTTTTATACCTTTTTTACGTATACGCCATTGACCTTGCGGTTTAATTAACATTATATTGTTATAGTTCGGACATTTACGCACACGGCAATACCACATATGTTTATTTTTATTATGTTTTTATATTTTTTATATGGAATTTTGGAAAACTTTATTAAACTTTTTTTTTTACACTTTATTAGTCCCCTTAGGGGACTTTTAGGAGAAGTCATTAGATTTCTCATACAGATCAATGTGGTTTCATAGAACCACATTGAATTGTGTGATCTGCTCTCCATTGGTCCTACCAGGCTTTATCAATGGGAGAGCCGCAGCAGCAGAGCAGCTACATCCACAGTGGATCGCCCCCCTGAGATCACACTGCTGGGGGGCAATCCACCCCACTGGACCACCAGGGAGTGTTCACAGCTTCCTTTAGACACCACTGTCAACTTTGACAGTGGCGATCTAAAGGGTTAATAGACGGTCGCGCCAATTACCGCATGTCGGCTATTAACGTCGGCCCCCAGCTAGAGGAATCAGCTGAGGGCCATCCAGTATGACCTGGTTATGGCCTGCGCCATACCTGGTTAACGCCACATGGACGAGTATACACGTCCATGGTCGTTAACCAGTTAAACAAGCATTATGGGATTGCCTGTGTTAACTGATGAATTGAGATCTGTTTGTGTTCCTGCTATTGACTAAAAGAAAACAAAAACAAAGTAACCTATAATTTTCTTTTGCTGGTATAATACTGCTTTCCATAGAAACAGGGAATGTGTTGGCAGATAAGAATCATTTTGCTCAACTAGTCTGCCCAATATTCTGAATACTATTAACCCCTTAAGGACCCAGGACGTACGGGGACATCCCCGCACCCTGGGCTTTAAGGACCCAGGACGTCCCCGTATGTCCTGGCGATTTCCGGTCCCTGCCGTGCGCCGGGCAGAGATCGGAACCGGATGCCTGCTGAAATGCTTCAGCAGGCATCCAGGGCAAACGCCGAGGGGGGCCATGTAGGCCCCCCATGTCGGCGATCGTCGCAAATCGCAAGGGAAATCGCCCCTGCGATCTGCGGCGATACCGGGCTGATCGGGTCTCTGGGACCCGACCGCCCGGTAATTTTGCATGATCCCGGTTGTTACAGACAGCCAGGACCATGCTAAAATATAGGAGCGAGGTGGCAAGCCTGCCACCTCCTCCTATCCCCTGCGATCCGTCGGTTAGCTAACCAACCAATCGCAGGGGGGGGGGCGGTTACTTCCTCCCGCCCTGCCCGGCCCCTGTAAGTCCGGAGAGGACAGGAGAAAGACCGGAGGACGCGGCGGGGGAAAGGGGAGTGCTGGGGCCCGGCCCCGGTACTTACCTCGTCCCTGAAGACCTGGATCCCGGCGATGAAGACGGCGGCAGCGGCGACAGATGAGTTCCTCTTCAGCCGCGGTCGGGCCCTTTACAGCAATGCACGTCGCCGTAAAGCGACATGCATTGCTGTAATGGCTGTCTGGGCATGCTGGAAGTTGCAGTTTTGCAACATCTGGAGGTCCACAGTTTGGAGACCACTGTGCCCTTCCAGATGTTGCAAAACTACACATCCTCAGCGTGCCCTTACTGTCCAGGCATGCTGGGAGTTGTAGTTCTGTAACATCTGGCCCTTCAGATGTTGCAGAACTACAACTCCCAGCATGCCTGGACAGTTTTGGCATACTGGGAGTTGTAGTTTTGCAACATCTGGAAGGGCACAGATTGGGAGCCACTGTATTAGTGGTCTGCAAACTGTAGTCCTCCAGATGTTGCAAAACTACAACTTCAAGCATGCTGGGAGTTGTAGTTCGGCAACATCTGGCTCTAAAGATGTTGCCGAACTACTACTTCCAGAATGCCTGAGAATGTTTGGGAGTTGTGGTTTTGCAACAACTGGAGGCACACTGGTTGGAAAACATTGTCTGTTTCCTAACTCAGTGCTTCCCAACACGTGTGCCTACAGATGTTGCAAAACTATAACTACCAGCATGCACTGATAGACTGTGCATGCTGGGAGTTATAGTTTTGCAACAGCTGGAGGTCCCCCCCCCCCCCCCTGTTAATGTACAGGGTACATTCACATGGGCAGGGGGCTTACAGTGAGTATCAGGCTGCAAGTTTGCGATGCAGCAAATTTTGCGCGGCAGCTCAAACTCGCAGCGGGAAACTCGCTGTAATCCCCCACCCGTGTGACTGTACCCTAAAAACACTACACTACACTAACACAAAATAAAATAAAAAGTAAAAAACACTACATATACACATACCCCTACACAGCCCCTCCCCTCCCCAATAAAAATGAAAAATGTCTGGTACGCCACTATTTCCAAAATGGAGCCTCCAGCTGTTGCAAAACAACAACTCCCAGTATTGCCGGACAGCCGTTGACTGTCCAAGCATGCTGGGAGTTTTGCAACAGCTGGAGGCACCCTGTTTGGGAATCACTGGCGTAGAATACCCCTATGTCCACCCCCATGCAAATCCCTAATTCAGGCCTCAAATGCGCATGGCGCTCTTACTTTGGAGCCCTGTCGTATTTCAAGGCAACAGTTTAGGGCCACATATGGGGTATCGCCGTACTCGGGAGAAATTGCCTAACAAATTTTGTGGGGCTTTTTCTCCATTAACCCCTTATGAAAAGGTAAAGTTGGGGTCTACACCAGCATGTTAGTGTAAAAAAATAAATTTTTTACACTAACATGCTGGTGTTGCCCTATACTTTTTGACAAGAGGTAAAAGGGAAAAAAGCCCCCAAAATTTGTAATGCAATTTCTCCCGACTACTGAGATACCCCATATGTGGGCGCAAAGTGCTCTGGGGGTGCACAACAAGGCCCAGAAGGGAGAGTGCGCCATGTACATTTGAGGGGATTTGCACAGGGGTGGCTGATTGTTACAGCAGTTTTGACAAACGCAAAAAAACAAAACCCCACATGTGACCCCATTTCGGAAACTACACCCCTCACGGAATGTAATGAGGGGTGCAGGGAGAATTTACACCCCACTGGTGTCTGACAGATCTTTGGAACAGTGGGCTGTGCAAATAAAAATTTTCGTACAGCCCACTGTTCCAAAGATCTGACAGACACCAGTGGAGGGGGTAAATGCTCACTGTACCCCTTGTTACGTTCCTCAAGGAGTCTAGTTTCCAAAATGGTATGCCATGTGGGTATTTTTTGCTGTTCTGGCACCATAGGGGCTTCCTAAATGCGACATGCCCCCGAGCAAAATTTGCTCTCAAAAAGCCAAATATGACTCCTTCTCTTCTGAGCATTGTAGTTCGCCCGTAGTGCTCTTCAGGTCAACATATGGGGTACCTCCATACTCAGAAGAGATGGGGTTACAAATTTTTGGGGGTATTTTCTAATATTAACCCTTGCAAAAATGTGAAAATTGGGTGGAAACACACATTTTAGTGAAATTTTTGTTTTAGATATGCAAAGTCGTGAAACACCTGTGGGGTATTAAGGCTCACTTTATTCCTTGTTACGTTACTCAAGGCGTCTAGTTTCCAAAATGGTATGCCATGTGTTTTTTTTTTGCTGTTCTGGCACCATAGGGGCTTCCTAAATGCAACATGCCCCCCAAAAAACCATTTCAGAAAAACGTACTCTCCAAAATCCCCTTGTCGCTCCTTCGCTTCTGAGCCCTCTACTGCGCCCGCCGAACACTTTACATAGACATATGAGGTATGTGCTTACTCGAGAGAAATTGGGCTACAAATATAAGTATACATTTTCTCCTTTTACCCCTAGTAAAAATTCAAAAATTGGGTCTACAAGAACATGCGAGTGTAAAAAATGAAGATTGTGAATTTTCTCCTTCACTTTGCTGCTATTCCTGTGAAACACCAAAAGGGATAAAACACTTACTGAATGTCATTTTGAATACTTTGGGGGGTCCAGTTTTTATAATGGGGTCATTTGTGGGGTATTTCTAAGATGAAGACCCTTCAAATCCACTTCAAACCTGAACTGGTCCCTGAAAAATTGTGAGTTTGGAAATTTTGTAAAAAATTGGAAAATTGCTGCTGAACTTTGAAGCCCTCTGATGTCTTCCAAAAGTAAAAACACGTCAATTTTATGATGCAAACATAAAGTGGACATATTGTATATGTGAATAAAAAAAATTATTTGGAATATCCATTTTCCTTACAAGCAGAGAGCTTCAAAGTTCGAAAAATGCAAAATTTTCAAATTTTGGGATTTTTCACCAAGAAAGGATGCATGTATCGACAAAATTTTACCACTATGTTAAATTAGAATATGTCACGAAAAAACAATCTCGGAATCAGAATGATAAGTAAAAGCATTCCAAAATTATTAAAGTTTAAAGTGACAGTGGTCAGATGTGCAAAAAATGGCCGGGTCCTAAGGTGTAAAATGGCTGGGTCCTTAAGGGTTTTTCTGTTTTTGCACTTTCGTTTCTTCCTCATCACCTTCTAAAAATCACAACACTTTTCATTTTGCACATACAGACCAATTTAATTTTACTACTTAGAAAAAACTTATAACTACATCCACAAAAATTAGTATGTGTAAAATTATCTTCTGACCCCTATAACTTTTTTTCTTTCCATATACAGTATGAGGGCTAATGTATGTATGTATGTGAAGTTTTTATCGCTACCATCTTTGTTTTGATGGGACTTGATAGCTTTTTATGAAAAAATTTTAGGGCATACAAAGTGACCAAAAATACGCAATTTTGGACTTTGGAATTTCTTTACGTGTACGCCATTAACTGTGCGGTTTAATTAACATTATATTTTTATGGTTTTGATGTTTACACATGCGGAGATACCACATATGTTTATTTTTAATATGTTTACATACTTTTTATATGGAATTTGGGAAAAGGGGGGCGATTCAAACTTTTAATATTGAAGGGGTTAATGGGTGTTATTTTAAACTTTTTATTTAATTCTTTTTTTTTTTTTTTACACTTTTAGTCCCCTTAGGTGACTTTTAGGAGGAATCAGTAGATTTATCATACAGATTAATGTGGTTCCATAGAACCACATTGATCTTTGTGCTCTGCGCTTGACTGATAAAGCCTGGTTCCGCCAGGCTCTATCAATCTCAGAGCTATGGACGAGCAGGAAGCAGAGGTAAGCCCTCCGACTTCCTCCACAGTGCACCGCCCCCCCCCCCACGATCACCCTGCGGGGGCGCGTCCCACCCTACTGGTGTCCCTTTTGACGGCGATCTAAAGGGTTAATAGCCGGCCGCAGCGATCGCCACATGTCACCTATTAACGGCAGCCCCCAGCTACAGGAGTCAGGGGGATACAGGGGCTGGAGCACCATGATGTCACGGTCCCTCCCCCTCATGATGTCACGCCCCCCCTCAATGCAAGTCTATGGCAGGAGGCATGGCAGCCACGGAGGGGCGTGGTTGCCATGCCCCCTCCCATAGACTTGCATTGAGGGGACGGGGTGTGATGTCATGAGGGGGCAGGCCATGACATCATGATACTCCAGCCCCTGAATCGCCCCTTAATCAGGCACGGAGCAAAGTTTGCTCCATGCGGCAGATGACACGGCGTGCTGCAGAAGAGATTCCTTTGGATAGGAGATAAGATGTCTAGGGACAGAGTACCCCTTTAAAAGCTTCTATCATATCCCCTTTGTTAAGTTCATTTAACCTTTCCTGCTAAGTTTTATTTTGCAATCTGTGATGTCCTAGTACAAGTACATGGTCCTGTACTCCCTTTAGGCCCTGTCAGGTTGAGTCCCTCAGTGACCTGGGGGCTCTCCTGCAGGGTCTCCCCTTGTTCTCCTGTTGGTTTAATAAATGTATGTATGTTCCTTTAATGTATAGACAGGATCCTATGTCTAGATAGTGTCAAGGACCTGTGGGAGGTCTAAAGGACCTGTATGTAAGTTGGTCACATGATCTGTTGTCACATGTACTCCCAGAGAGCACCAGCTTTAACCTATGACCCACAGCTTGACCAATGGGCTTTAGTCCAGCCCCCCACAATATAAAGGGGTGGCCATTTGCAATTCAGGCTCTTTGCAATTCTCTCTTTGAGCTAAGTGCTCTTAGCTTCATCACCAAAGTCTTTGCTGTAGCAGCTACCAGAGATCTCCGGAGAAGTGTTCTGCATCTGGAGTATGCCACAAGCTACAAGTCTCTCCAGTAAGTCTACAAGTTTATGTCTGCTGTCACTACAACTAGTAATTAACTTGACTTGACTATGTGCAGGACTTGACAAGTATTGGTCCAGCAAGCAGCGAGGTCCTCTGGGTACTGGCCACCTCTCTGGGAAATCTGGCCTTAGCTGTGAATATAATTACACGTGTCTTCTATTCAGTAAAGCCTCTGTTTGACCATAACTGGTTGTGGACTCTTTATTCACTACTAGCCCGTGGGCTAGCAGAGAATCCGGGCGTGTGGTGTTCTGGAACCCAAAAACTGTCATCACGAACACATAGGGGTTAATATCATCCGACCCCCAGGGTTAATAAAATCAGATTCCACCACTCACAGCGCAACAACCGTGGTCCCGCCATTCACCCGGTGGGACACCACAATCTTGGCGTCACGAACAGGATATGGGTGTGTGCCTTAACCACTCAGCTACCGCAGGCAACAGTATGCGGGTGTGTGCCGAAGGCAAGTTTCCTCAAGTCCTACCCCCCAAGTCTGAACTGTGTCTAATACCAAGTCGCATGTCTTTGCAATAAAGTGTGTCATTGAAATAAGTGTGTCATTGAAATAAGTTTATGTGCGAGCGCTGAAGAACTAGTGGGGGAGGTGAAGTTTACAGTAGATTTACGATGTGCAAGATAAGAACGGAAATGATGTTGCGTGCCAAAATGTCTGTTGTACCTGAAAGGGTTAAAGATCTGCCAGAGAAGCATGCCAGAGATTACCGCCAAGGCGAGCGTCCCTCCCCCGGGCATGGAAACAATGTCGTAGTGTCCAGCCCTAAGTGGAACTTGAATGGTCCGCCCCCTGTTGCCAGGGGAGTGGATGAAGAAGATGCACCGCCGTGCTGCTTCCGGTCCCAGGCCCCGCTGATTACATCATTCCGGCTGGCAGCCATCTTGTCGGAGACCAATATAAAAGGCAAGACGGAGTTTGAACTCTTCAGTCCACAGGAAGTGCGAAAGAAGAGCAGCAAGATGGCGGAGTCACAGGAATACACGTGCACCGAGAGTCCCAAGATTGAACCGGAGGATCGGATGATTGCCGCAGCGAAGATGTTTCACCAGCCATTGGAGCGTCTGCATCGATTGTCCCTGGGGTCCGACGACGCCAGCCTGAAGGTGCCGTTACCCGAATCCGACGGCGAGTAGGCCGCAGCACCGGCAGAGGAGACGCCGGAAGCTTCCGGATGGCCGTCACCCGTGACACTGTCACTTCATCACCGCAGCTGGGGTTCCTAGGCTGAGATCCCAACGGAGTCTGATGTGAGTACCGCGGCGGCAGCCAATTTTTCTACTCCCTTCTCTTCCAGCCCTGAGCCAGTAACCTAGGCCCCACAGCCTACAGCATGCCCTCAGTCCTTACAGCCATCAGTATGTCCACCGTCACAACCGCTGCCTAAGTGCCTGTTCAGTGATAAGCCGAGTATTAACAAATTCATGCGGGAGCATCTACTTCCCTTGCCCGGGAAGTCTCTACCCTCAGTCCCTCCGGCCCAATCCGAAAAGGCCCAAAGAGATGCCGAGGTGGCCTCCACTAATGAGGAACTGAGGGCCCAGAAGCTGCAGAGATACGGGCCAAAGCTGCTTCCATTTGAAGAAAGACAGCAGCAGCAGGACACGAAGAAGCTAGAGGCACTGTACATCCGCCGACTTTAGCATCCCCAAGAGGGTGAGCCACCCCTCGAGCGCCGACGCACTACAGTGATTAAATTTGACCGTGTCCGGGGATTCGGCACCATCATGGACGTCACCATGGAGGGACTCTCCTAGTCAACAGGAGTGCTGTACAGAGAGACTATCTCCGCCCCCCCCCCCCCCCCATAAAGACACTCTTTAACCTCTTGAGGACTCTGAGCCCGGTCCCGGTGTTTAAAACGAGGTCACTCTGTGACCCTGGGCTAATAGCGCGGCACTGATCGTTGTTCTGCGCGCTATTAACTGTTCAGATGTGGCGATAAAAGTTGACCGCCGCGTCTGAAAGTGAAAGTAAACGCTGTCCCGATCAGCAAGGACGCGAGCGGAGACCCCCTTACCTTGCTCCGTCGAGTCCGATCTGGGTTTGATTGCTCCAAGCCTGAGCTACAGGCTTGAGCAATCGAGCCCCTATCTCGCTGATCCATGCAAAGCTATGGCTTTGCAGGGATCAGGGTAAAAGGTCAGTGTGTGCAGTGTTATAGGTCCATATGGGAGCAATAGCACTGCAAAAAAAAAAGGGAGAAAAAAAAAGTTAACAAAGGTCATTTAACCCCTTCCCTAATAAAAGTTTGAATCACCCCCCTTTTCCCATAAAAAGAAAAAAAACTGTGTAAATAAAAATAAACATATGGAGTATCGCAGCGTGCGTAAATATCCAAACTATAAAAATATATAGTTATTTAAACCGGACGGTCAATTGCATACGCGCAAAAAAATTCCAAAGTCCAACATAGCGTATTTTTGGTAACTTTTTCTATCATAAAAAAATGAATAAAAAGCGATCAAAAAGTCCCATCAATGCAAAAATTGTACGGATGAAAGCTTCAGAACACGGCGCAAAAAATGAGCCCTCATACCGCCCCGTACACGGAAAAATAAAAAAGTTATAGGGGTCAGAAGATGACAATTTTAAACGTATAAATTTTCCTGCATTTAGTATGACAAAATCAAACCTACCGTATTTATCGGGGTATACCACGCTCCGGCCTATAACACGCACCCTAATTTTACCAAGGATATTTGGGTAAAAAAAAGTTTTTTACCCAAATATCCATGGTAAAATGAGGGTGCGTGTGTGCGCGTGTATACCCAGATACACCCCCAGGAAAGGCAGGGGGAGAGAGGCCGTCGCTGCCCGCTTCTCTCCCCCTGCTTTTCCTGGGGTCTAGAGCCCTGCTGCTGGCCCTTCTCTCCCCCTGGCTATCGGCACCGCTGCCCGTTCTGTCCCCCTGACTATCGGTGCCGGCGCCCCATTGCCGGCGCCGACAGCCAGGGGGAGAGAAGGGGCAGCGGCACCCATTGCCGGCGCCGCTGCCCCGTTGCCTCCCCCCATCCCCGGTGCCAGAATTACCTGTTGCCGGGGTCGGGTCCGCGCTGCTGCAGGCCTCCGGCGTGCGTCGTTGCTATGCACGGCGCGGCGCACTAACGTCATGCGCCTCACCGTGCAGCGCATAGCAACGACGCAGGGGACGCACGCCGGAGGCCTGCAGCAGCGCGGACCCGACCCGGCAACAGGTAATTATGCCACCGGGGATGGGGGGAGGCAACGGGGCAGCGACGCGGCAATGGGTGCCGCTGCCCCTTCTCTCCCCCTGGCTGTCGGCGCCGCTTCTCTCCCCCTGGCTATCGGCGCCGGCAATGGGGCGCCAGCACCGATAGTCAGGGGGACAGAACAGGCAGCGGCGCCGATAGCCAGGGGGTGAGAAGGGCTGGCAGCAGGACTCTAGAACCCAGGAAAGGCAGGGGGAGAGAAGCGGGCAGCGACGGGGGTGTATCGGCGTATAACACGCACATAGACTTTAGGCTTTAAAAATTTTAGCCTAAAAAGTGCGTGTTATATGCCGATAAATACGGTATATAAGTAGGATATCATTTTAACCGTATGGACCTACAGAATAAAGATAAGGTGTAATTTTTACTGAAAAATGCACTGCGTAGAAACGGAAGCCCCCAAAATTTACAAAATGACATTTTTTCTTCAATTTTGTCACACAATAAATTTTTTTAAAAGTTTCGCCGTAGATATTTTGATAAAATGACTAATGTCACTGCAAAGTATTGGTGGTGCAAAAAATAAGCCATCATATGGAATTTTATAAGCAAAATTGAAAGTGTTATGATTTTTAGAAGGTGATGAGGAATAAATGAAAATGCAAAAACGGAAAAACGCTGAGTCCTTAAGCGGTTAAAGAGTGGGGACATCATTAAATACACCCCAGTGAAAAGCTTGCAAGGGGAATGGGCAGCTGCTGTTACCAGACCAGTAAACCCTACTCAAATCCTGTTTGCCTAGTTCCCCTCTGAAGATTGGGATTCAGATACCTTTGGGCTCTTCCCTCCAAATGTTAAAGGAGCAGTCGTCCAGGAGGAGTATCCTGATCCACCAGCGATGGATTCCAAGTATCAAAGTCGTTCCAGTCAAGGTTCCTGTACAGATAAGCCCAGGCCTACTCCTAGGAGCGAGGAATTTTGGCCTGATCATCGGGCACCAACTCATGTACCATGGCCTACTCCAGCTGTCAAGGAGGTTTGGCCTAACCAACGGGTACTCATGGAAGTGCCTAGGAATACTCCTGCAGTTGCGGAGGTTTGGCCTGAAGAGCAGGCACCAACAAGTAATTCCTCTGTAGCGCAAGCCGCTGCAGTGCAAGTGGTGGTTACAGTTAGTCCCACCATCACTAATTCCAGTCTGTCCCACGTGTCCTGGGACACCCATATTGACTGCATGCAAGGGACCCAGTCTAGCAACCCTAGGTACATCTCTCAGTCTAGGACCCCACCTGGAAGGAGAGTCTGGGAAAGAAAATTTCCAGAAAGAAAGAAATCTGCTTAAGTTGTGTACAGTAAAATACCTAACTTGGTAGTAAGACTAACTGTCTGTTGTGCAGTAGCACTTTTGTTGTTTCAGGTTTCCAGCAACAGTTCAAGATACGTGCCTGACAAGACTTTGTCAAAAAAAGTTCTTTCACTTGTAACGTAACCAATCTCGTAAGTCATGTGCCCGGCTTTGGCCGAGAGACTCCTTTCTGTAGGAGATTCTATTAAGTAATGTGCCCAGCATTAGCTGAGAAACTCCTTGTGGTAGGAGATCCTAATTGATCTGAACAAAACAAATGAACTCCTAATGTACATGAACAATTGAGCAGTACATGAACTCTAAAGTAATATATTTTAGTTCAGTAAAAATGGTCAAGGAGGTTCACTGAATTGCCGTAGTCCTAATGTTATGGTCCTACAATGTGTTGTTAATGTCAATGATAAGTAAAAATGTGTAAAGTTATTGTGGGGTGTCCCAGTACAGGTACATTGTGTCAAGGTATTGTAGGCCCTGTCAGATTGAGACCTCCAGTGTCCTGGGGGCTCCCCTGCAGGGAATAAACCATTTCTAATGTGTATTTGCACTGTTATACCTTAATAATCTGTTATTAGGTATCTGTAGCTTTAAGTATGTTACCTAGCAACCTCATGCCTAGTCAGGGTATGTGAGAGTGGAGGACTGAGGGCTAGACTAAACTTTTGTGTAAGGTATTATGTTATTACTTGTATGTAACTTTATTGTTAATCTCAAAGGAGAGACAGACAACTCTATGATCCACAGCTGCCTGGCCAATGGGCTTTAGTTTAGCCTTTCTTCAAAAGGGGTGGCATTTCCTGTGTAGTTCAGTTCAGGAGGAGTTCTGGAGAGTTCTGCACTTCTGGGGAGTTGAGGAGCAGAGTTCAGAAGGGTTCAGAGTTCAAGTGTGGAGAGAAGCTGAGTGGAGTGGAGTGCAGGAGTTCAGGAGAGAAGTTGAGTTCAGAGTGAAGAATCATCAACTCATTTCAGTCAGAGTATAGAGTGGAGAAATATCAAGCCTTTACTTCAGCCTTGATCAGAGAATTCCTAAAGGACAAGTCACTATCCTCCGGCGAAAAGCCGCAAATCTACCGACACTTCAGTAAGTGACTTTAATCTCAAGCCTAATATGGCGCAGAGCTAAAACTCCTAGTCCGGCCGTAAGAGCCAAGCATATATGCAATATCAAGTCCAGGCGCTGCAAGCTGTGTGGTCCTCTAGAGACTGTCTGTTAACCCTTTGGGAGACTTTGGTTGAGCGCTGTGAAGATTGTACCACCTATCTTCAAGTTAGTAAAGCCTCCGTTAAACTGCAACCTAGTGTGGAGTCAATTCTTTCCTTGCTAGCCTGTGGGGAGACAGAGTTCCCCGGACCTGTAATACCCCGGGAGATACCAATGACTACAGTGGCGTCAAGTGACATTAAGGGTTAATACCATCCGACCCTGGGTTAATACCCCCAAGAACCAAGTAGCTAACCCCAGCGTAGCGGTGGCTGCGGACCTCACCCGTGGCCACCACAATTGTACACCAAAAGTCATTGTGTACAGTCATGTATGATGTTTGGTTGTCTCCTTACAGTGGTTTATCCTGACACGGTCCGGAGGAGCATACATTACCCTCATCACCAGCATTTAGTACAAACAAATGTAAATAGTATGTGTAAATATACTACAGTACACATAGTTGTGTACACAGTTAATGTACACATAGTTCAGTATACACAACTCAAGTATGCTTCAGTCACATAAAGTAGTACTGTATCACTCACATTCCCCAGACTACTAAAAGTAACATGTCAAATGTGTCTAATGATTGTATATCATTATGTTCGTGCAAAGGATACCTTCCTGGCCAGTAAGTATTCCTAAAAATAACCTAAAGCACATATTTAGTAAAGATAACGTGAATGTCAAAATGTTATCTATACTAATTGTCTAGCATGGATATGTCTAGAGTAACAAGTAAAAATAGAGTTCTGGAGAGATGTGTTTTTTGCCAAGGGATCCCAGTAGCCAAGGCATTGGGCAGAGAACCTCCGGCAACCCAATCTGCAACTATAAGTCTACAGTTTTAAGTCTAGTCTTGTATGTAATGTCTAGTAAATAATGTCTAGTCATGTACAATTAACAGTTATGCAAGTCAGTAAATGCATAGCGTATTATATCCATAGTCAAAAAAAAGTCAGGTGTGTATAGTTAATTATAACATGCATAGCCCAATTATAAAATGCAAGTCCAGTTGTTAAGTGCATAGAAAAGGTCCTTATGAGTAAATGTATATATGTACATGTTATATATATCTACCAATCCAGTTCAATCTCAAATAGAGCGTATGGACTATTATACAAAGACTCTAATGTTATCCGTTATTTCACCAGCCTGAAATGGACATTAGTGCATAAAATGCCTCAGGACTGCATATGGCCCCGCAGCCACTTCGTTCTTCAAGCCTTACGGAACCTTACGTCGAGGATGACTTATGTTAAGCAAGGGGGTTTGTGATGTCCCAGTACAGGTACATGGTCCTGTACTACCTTTTGGCCCTGTCAGGTTGAGTCCCTCAGTGACCTGGGGGCTCTCCTGCAGGGTCTCCCCTTGTTCTCCTGTTGGTTTAATAAATGTGTGTATGTCCCTTTAATGTATAGACAGGATCCTATGTCTAGATAGTCTCAAGGACCTGTGGGAGGTCTAAAGGACCTGTATGTAAGTTGGTCACATGTTATGTTAAGTCACATGATCTGTTGTCACATGTACTCCGAGAGAGCACCAGCTTTAACCTATGACCCACAGCTTGACCAATGGGCTTTAGTCCAGCCCCCCACTATATAAAGGGGTGGCTGTCACGATTCGGCTTCCAGGTAGTGGATCCTCTGTGTCAGCGAGGGATTGGCGTGGACCGTGCTAGTGGACCGGTTCTAAGAGGCTACTGGTTTTCACCAGAGCCCGCCGCAAAGCGGGATGGTCTTGCTGCGGCAGTAGCAACCAGGTCGTATCCACTAGCAACGGCTCTACCTCGCTGACTGCTGAGAAGGCGTGGGACAGAAGGACTAGGCAGAGGCAAGGTCAGACGTAGCAGAAGGTCGGGGGCAGGCGGCAAGGTTCGTAGTCAGGATGGGTAGCAGAAGTTCAGGTACACAGGCTTTGGACACACTAAACGCTTTCACTGGCACAAGGCAACAAGATCCGGCAAGGGAGTGCATGGGAGGAGATCAGATATAGCCAGGGAGCAGGTGGAAGCCAATTAAGCTAATTGGGCCAGGCACCAATCATTGGTGCACTGGCCCTTTAAGTCTCAGAGAGCTGGCGCGCGCGCGCCCTAGAGAGCGGAGCCGCGCGCGCCAGCACATGACAGCAGGGGACCGGGACGGGTAAGTGACCTGGGATGCGATTCGCGAGCGGGCGCGTCCCGCTGTGCGAATCGCATCCCCAACGGCCAAGACAGTGCAGCCCTCCCGGTCAGCGGGACTGACCGGGGCGCTGCAGGGAGAAAGACGCCGTGAGCGCTCCGGGGAGGAGCGGGGACCCGGAGCGCTAGGCGTAACAGTACCCCCCCCCCTTAGGTCTCCCCTTCTCTTTGTCCGGTAACTGCCTCCCCTGGGATGAGGACACCGGGAAAGAATGGAGGGTTTCCTCAACGGCAGGCAGTACAGCAGGAGTGGGAATGGGGAGGGAGGGCAGAGGGCGAGGCCTGGCACGGGGCAGTGTGACACCAGGACGGGGGCCATGGGGAGGCACAGAGGCTTGCCTGACGGGACTGGGAGGGGGGGAGAGGCACTTCCTGTGGCAGGCAGAGTCCCAGTTCCTGATCTCCCCGGTGGTCCAATCAATGGTGGGGGAATGAAGCCGGAGCCAAGGCAGACCGAGGAGGACCTCAGAGGTACAGTTGGGGAGAATGAAGAACTCAATCCTCTCAAGGTGGGGTCCAATAGACATGAGGAGGTACTCTGTGCGGTAACGCACGGTGCAGTCCAATCTGGCTCCGTTGACCGCGGAAATGTAGAGCGGCTTGACGAGACGGGTCACCGGGATGCTGAATTTATTAACAAACGACTCCAAAATAAAATTTCCAGAGGCACCGGAGTCCAAGCAGGCCACGGCTGAGAGGGAGGAGTTGGCTGAAGAAGAAATCCGCACGGGTACCGTGAGACGTGGAGGAGCAGACTTGGAACCAAGAGACGCCACACCCACGTGAGCTGGGTGCGTGCGTGCGTTTCCCAGGCGTGGAGGACGGATAGGGCAATCCACCAAGAAATGCTCGGTACTGGCACAGTAAAGACAGAGATTTTCTTCCCTACGGCGATTCCTCTCTTCCTGGGTCAGGCGAGACTTATCCACTTGCATGGCCTCCTCGGCGGGAGGCCCAGGCGTAGATTGCAACGGATACTGTGGGAGAGGTGCCCAGAGATCTAAGTCTTTTTCCTGGCGGAGCTCTTGGTGTCGCTCAGAAAAACGCATGTCAATGCGGGTAGCTAGATGGATGAGTTCTTGCAGATTGGCAGGAATCTCTCGTGCGGCCAGCACATCCTTGATGCGACTGGATAGGCCTTTTTTAAAGGTCGTGCAGAGAGCCTCGTTATTCCATGATAACTCGGAAGCAAGAGTACGAAATTGGATGGCGTACTCGCCCACTGAAGAATTACCCTGGACCAGGTTCAACAGGGCAGTCTCGGCAGAAGAAGCTCGGGCTGGCTCCTCGAAGACACTCCGGAGTTCAGTGAAGAAGGCCTGGACTGTGGCTGTGGCAGGATCATTGCGGTCCCAGAGCGGTGTGGCCCAAGACAAGGCCTTTCCTGAAAGAAGGCTTACTACGAACGCCACCTTAGACCGTTCTGAAGGAAACAAGTCCGACAACATCTCCATATGCAGGGAACACTGAGACAAAAATCCACGGCAGAGTTTAGAGTCCCCATCAAATTTGTCCGGCAGGGACAAGCGGAGGTTAGGAGCGGCCACTCGCTGCGGAGGAGGTGCAGGAGCTGGCGGAGGAGATGGTTGCTGCTGTAGCAGAGGCAGAAGTTGCTGTAACATGGCGGTCAACTGCGACAGCTGCTGTCCTTGTTGGGCAATCTGCTGCGATTGCTGAGCGACCACCGTGGGAAGATCAGCGAGACTTGGCAGCGGCACCTCAGCGGGATCCATGGCCGGATCTACTGTCACGATTCGGCTTCCAGGTAGTGGATCCTCTGTGTCAGCGAGGGATTGGCGTGGACCGTGCTAGTGGACCGGTTCTAAGAGGCTACTGGTTTTCACCAGAGCCCGCCGCAAAGCGGGATGGTCTTGCTGCGGCAGTAGCAACCAGGTCGTATCCACTAGCAACGGCTCTACCTCGCTGACTGCTGAGAAGGCGTGGGACAGAAGGACTAGGCAGAGGCAAGGTCAGACGTAGCAGAAGGTCGGGGGCAGGCGGCAAGGTTCGTAGTCAGGATGGGTAGCAGAAGTTCAGGTACACAGGCTTTGGACACACTAAACGCTTTCACTGGCACAAGGCAACAAGATCCGGCAAGGGAGTGCATGGGAGGAGATCAGATATAGCCAGGGAGCAGGTGGAAGCCAATTAAGCTAATTGGGCCAGGCACCAATCATTGGTGCACTGGCCCTTTAAGTCTCAGAGAGCTGGCGCGCGCGCGCCCTAGAGAGCGGAGCCGCGCGCGCCAGCACATGACAGCAGGGGACCGGGACGGGTAAGTGACCTGGGATGCGATTCGCGAGCGGGCGCGTCCCGCTGTGCGAATCGCATCCCCAACGGCCAAGACAGTGCAGCGCTCCCGGTCAGCGGGACTGACCGGGGCGCTGCAGGGAGAAAGACGCCGTGAGCGCTCCGGGGAGGAGCGGGGACCCGGAGCGCTAGGCGTAACAGTGGCCATTTGCAATTCAGGCTATTTGCAATTCTCTCTTTGAGCTAAGTGCTCTTAGCTGTACCACCAAAGTCTTTGCTGAAGTAAGTACCAGAGATCTCAAAAAAAGTGTTCAGCATCTGGAGTACCCCAAAAGCTACAAGTCTCTCCAGTAAGTCTACAAGTTTATGTTTGCTGTCACAACAATTAGTCAAGTCCTGCACATAGTCAAGTCAAGTTAATTACAAGTATTGGTCCAGCAAGCTGTGAGGTCCTCTGGGTACTGGCCAACTCTCTGGGAAATCTGGCCTTAGCTGTGAAGATACTTACACCTGTCTTCTATTCAGTAAAGCCTCTGTTTGGCCATAACTGGTTGTGGACTCTTTATTCACTACTAGCCCATGGGATAGTAGAGAATCCGGGCATGTGGTGTTCCGGAACTCAAAAACCACACTGGCGTCACGAGAACATAGGGGTTAATACCATCCGACCCCCGGGGTTAATAACATCAGATCCCTCCACTCACACCACAACACCCATAGTCCTGCCATTCACCCGGTGGGACACGACAAATCCATGTACTAGTTTAGTAGATCTTCTCTGAACTCTCTCTAGAGTATCTATATCTTTTTGGAGATACAGCCTCCAGTACTGTGCACAATACTCCAAGTGAAGTCTCACCAGTGCTCTGCACAGTGGCATGAGCACTTTCCTCTTTCTACTGCTAATACCTTTCCCTAATCACCCAAGCATTCTGCTAGCATTTCCTGTAGCTCTATGACATTGTCTGCCTACCTTTAAGTCCCTAAATCCCTTTCTGCAGATACTCAGGTTTGGACTGTTTCATATATTCTATATTCGCCCTTGGGTTTTTACCCCGAAAGTGCATTATCTTGCATTTATCCACATAAAATTTTTATTGCCAGAGTTCTGACCATTCCTCTAGTTTACCTAAATCCATTTCCATTTGGTGTATTTCTCCAGGAACATTGGGGGAGATTCATCAAGACTTGTGCAGAGGAAAAGTTGACCAGTCGCCCATAGCAACCAATCAGATTGCTTCTTTTAATTTTGAGTCCTTTTCAAAAATGAAAGAAGTAATCTGATCAACTTTTCCTCAGCACAGGTTTTGATGAATCCCCCTGCTACAAATTTTTGTTTCATCCGCAAAGAGACAAACCTTACCAAGTTAATAAAAAAAATAATATTGCTATTATATTCACAGGAAACATCACCAGCGACTACATTTTTTCATGTTAGTTCAGAAACTAGTTTGTAATCTAGTTTGTAATCCATAGCTAAATGTAGGTTATAAACATTTGTTGCGGACAATCTATAGATTTTCTGTAGCAGAAAATGTGACAAAGGCAGAAACAGATCCAACTGGAAGGGGAAATATGAGACAGTGCTAAAACTTCCTCCTTCTAGCTGGATCCACTTCTGTCTATGGGACATTTTCTGCTACAGAAAATCCACAGAGTATCTGCAATGTGTGTTACAACCCGTAACAAGTGGAGATGTTGCTGTGGAAGATGAATTTGTCCTGAACTTGCATTAGAAACATTACTTTATGTTAGAATGCAGCCTAAAGGGTTAGAGTGCAGTGAATTATTTTTCATAGTACTTCAGACTTTGGGCATGGAATATCAGACTTTTATTATTCTCTATATAACGATCTATAACTATGTCAATAAAGTTCTCTGACAGTATCTACTCAACTATAGCAGTGACCTGTTTTAGACAATGATTGGTTAAGTGGGCATTTCCTGAATATAAACAGTTGTAACAGCAGGGATGAGGGAGGTGAGTATGCATTACTTTATTTTGTTGTTTTTTTTAGAGCACACAATGTAAAAAATGGTTTAGCAAATTTTTACCTTTAATAGATGTGCCCAAGATGATATATTAAATAAGCAATGATGCTAGGTATAAAATATTTAGCAGATTAATGCAAATATGTTATGAAGTATTTGTTAGTTTAATACAATTCCTTTTGACTTACTTATATATGCAATGAAACATAATATGGATAAGTTCAAGTTCCTTTTAAGACTGTGTGAAATCTTATGGATTACATATTTGTACAATTCATAACAACTGAATGAAGGCTACTGCATTTTCCCCAAACCTAAAGGGGACATATCACTTTTTTAACTGATCAAGGCCAGATACTGAAAATATAAGATTAGACTTACCCTGTTGTTTTTGTCTGTCTCACAAACCTCTTCCTTTGTCAAGCCTTGACGCATGAGAGCTTTTAAAATAATTACATTATTGCTATTGCATGCTTTAAACAGAGTAAGCGGTTCAGGACTTGCTAGACTTTCTAAACTATTATAACTATCACTGTCAAGTTCTCCATTTGTAAATTGGCCCCCTTCTTCATTTTCTTCACTATGCTGCCAGTAGCCATGAGTCTCAAGATCTGGTGGATAGAAAGAGTCATCTGAAGCAATGCTGCGAACATCAGAAAAATCATCGTATTCTTCATATTCTTCATCTGTAATTAATTTTGACATGGATGGGGAACTAGAATGATCCAAGGTTGGAACAACTGCAAGAAGCTGTGGTAAAGGGTCCCCGGTGCCCTGCCATATAAGACCATCTTCTTCTTTCTTAACATTTTCGTCATTTACCTCCAGTTCACTTTTTTGCTTTGCTAGGTCAATGGAATTGTTCTCTTCTTCAATTGTAGGCACTTCTGACTTTTGTTTTCCTGTCTTTGCTTCTCCCTCAATTTTCTGTGTCCCAGATATAAGAACCATTTATCTTAAGACAAAGAATGACAATCAGTTAGTTAAAAACAATTCAACGCTATATAACATTAAATATATGTTGTTTTTTTTGGGGGGTTGCTCTTTTTTTTACTCTGTAACAATTAGTCGTCCTTAATGATCTCAATAAGCTATAATAAAAAATACTGCTTAACAAATGATTCACAAACTCCAACATGTAATTTCCCACAAATGTCAAAAAGTATTTGCAAATTTGTATTCTAAAATGCTCGTAAAAGTAACATTTGTATATATATATATATATATATATATATATATATATATATATATAATTACATTTGTTAGATGCAAAAGTTTTGTATAGCTGTTCTGAAAATAAATTAAAGTAAATAAATAAAATAACCATACACCAGTTCTTATACTTACTTTCAGGAATGGAATATGATGCACCCTCTCAGTATGACACCATTGTATTAAAAGCTTAAAGCGAGTTTCCTAAAATATATCCACATTTCTTTTAGGTAAAGGTTTATATGTAAATACTTTTATAAGGAAAAAATATAACATGTAGCAGGTCCTTAGCCTTTGCCTTGAATGGGGAAAAGACATTTGGAGAAGTCCAGCTCCTTAATCCGATCATCATTTCTGAGAAGATTCAGAATCCAGCTTAGTGTGTTGACATCAGAGCACATTTTAAAAGAGATTTAAATGGGAGAGGAGCATCTGTTGATGTTAGGTCCGCAGAGCAAATACAAAAGCATGCAAAACTAGCAGGTGAGAATTTTTATTGTTTCATATTTGATAATTCTGTTTTCTACTGACACATAACTATTATTTTAATACTGTTATTCACTGTCATGTGGCAATAATGTAAATTAATTGTAGTGCAATATGTTTTGTATAGATTATAATCATATTATTTTACATTGTGATTTTTACCTTTTGCATAACAATATGTAATACAATATGTAATTTGTATAAACAATATCATTTAATTATTAAGTTATGTGTAATTTAAGTTATGAATGAAAAGATTTAAAAAAATGAAATTGATTTCGACATTTAAAGTTGTTTAAGTATATTCCATTAAATATTTTATAAATACATGGGTTGTAATTTGACAAATACATCATCTGCAGGATGTCTTTAAGTTTTTCATTTCAAACTAGCTACCTACTTCCTTTACAAAGCTTGTGAAATTTATCAGTTATTAATAAAGCTTGTTTTTACATTGATTAGATATATTTAAGGGGTTATCCACCATAAGGTGATTTTAGTACATACCTGGCAGCCAGTAATGGACATGCTTAAGAAGCATCTGTGCTTGTCTTGGGGCTAAATGGCTATGTTGTGAGATTACTATAACACTGTGGCTATTTTTTTGTGAACTGGGTATTTCCTATTGGAGTTCAGTCTCTTAACCCCTTAAGGACCCGGGCTTTTTCCGTTTTTTCATTTTCAATTTTTCCTCCTTAACTTTAAAAAATCATAACTCTTAAAAATTTTCACCTAAAATTCTATATGATGGCTTATTTTTTGCGTCACTAATTCTACTTTGTAATGACATTAGTCATTTTACCCAAAAATCTACGGTGAAACGGGAAAAAAAATCAATGTGCGACAAAATTTATGAAAAAACACTATTTTGTAAGTTTTGGGGGCTTCCGTTTTTACGCAGTACATTTTTTAGCAAAAATGATACCTTATCTTTATTCTGTAGGTCCATACGGTTAAAATGATACCCTACTTATATAGGTTTGATTTTGTATCACTTCAGAAAAAAATCATGAATACATGCAGGAAAATTTATACGTTTAAAATGGTCATCTTCTGACCCCTATAACTTTTTTATTTTTCTGTGTTCAGGGCGCTACGAGGGCTCATTTTTTGCGCCGTCATCTGAAGTTTTTAGCAGTATCATTTTTGTTCTGATCAGACTTTTTGATCACTTTTTATTCACTTTTTTGTGGTATAAAAAGTGATCAAAAATGCGCTATTTTGGACTTTGGAATTTTTTTGCGCGTACGCCATTAAACGAGCGGTTTAAAAAGCAGTATATTTTTTTCATTCGGACATTTCCGCACGCGGCAATACCACATATGTTTATTTTTATTATTATTTACATAATGTTTTTTTTTATTCTTGGAAATGCCGGGTGATTCAAACTTTTATTAGGGGAAGGGATAATTGAAAGGGTTAATGATTTTTTTACACTTTTCTTATGCAATATTATAGCTCCTATAGGGGGCTATAACATTGCATTAACTGATCTTTAACATTGATTGATCCTACATAGGAATGGATCAATCAGTGTTTTCGGTGATTGAATGCTCAAGCCTGGATCTCAGGCTTGAAGCATTCATTCGGCGATCGGACAGCACAGGAGAAGGTAAGAAGACCTCCTCCTGTGCTACAGCTGTTCAGGATGCCGCGATTATACCGCGGCGATCCCGAACAGCTCCCTGAGCTAACCGGCAACTTTCACTTTCGTTTTTAGCTGCGCGGCTCAGCTTTGAGCGAGCGGCTAAAGGGTTAATAGCGCGCGGCACAACGATCAGTGCCGTGCGCTATTAGAGGCGGGTCCCGGCTTCACTATGACGCCGGGCCCGCCGCGATATGATGCGGGGTCACCGTGTGACCCCGCGTTATATCGCAGGACCAGGACCCAGGACATACCCATACGTCCTGGGTCCTTAAGAGGTTAAACTACATAGCCCATGGTCACTTTTCTCCCTCCCACACATCAGCCACCCCCCCCCCCCCCCCATTGATACAAAATGAGCTGCATTCCATTCAAAAGACCAGTGTTTCCTAACCAGGGTGCCTACAGCTGTTGCAAAATTACCTCTCTCCCACTCAGCGGTTGCTCCACCAATTGAAGCAGGACAGGCTCCCTCTGATCACCTTACTAGTGATGACCCGTCTCAACGCACTGCAACCTGGGAAATCCTGAAACCTGAGTCATTTTATATACTATTAAAAATTATTATTGGGGCAAAAATCACAGAAGAATTGTGAGACCCCCATCTCACACAGACATTTTATTATGAACTACACTAACACTTTCAGCCTAGACTTACTCTGGCCCTAATCCATGTGGGTCAGGGAGTGATGCAGGAAGGAACGACAGCAGTGACAGCGGTAGTGGGGACCTACTTAGCCCCTACGCTAGCCCTAGATACACTCAGACCTAGGCAGTTATCATCCTAAAAAGGACAGCCCTGCATTGGAATCTCCCTTGTTATAGCTATTAAACCCTCCAGCTAAGACTTACTCACTAGGTATAATTGGCTAACTGACTAGGGGGCAAATGCTCAATGATAGAGTACCAAATCCTAGGTTAGTAATAATGCCAACAGTTTGTTAATGTGTCATGCATTCCTGTCAGGTCCCTAGTAGGTCAGTCGTACATTGCACATATTCTACAAAGTACCCTGCCTAGGTCCAGGTGTATCTGACTCATACAGCCGGGCCGGACTGTGGAGAGCCAGGGGAGGGTAAATATACCTGCTCTGTTGTGACATACAAAGATTGTCCTGTGAGTGTATATTTGGACCCCTTCACTGCCTCCGTGCATCCAGCTGTTGAAAACCACAGCTCCCAGCATGGTCAAATAGCCAAAAGCTGTCTAGACATGCTGGGGGTTGTTAGCCAAACTAACTAAGTAATAGTACCATAGGCCACTATAACATACTCTCACCAAAAACAATGAGGCCAAATATGGACAAAATTCATATACTTTATTGAAAGAACAATAAAAACTTGTGTTAAAAAATTACATAACAACAATAGATCGGTGGTCATGCAGCACACACTGCAAAAGAATGATGAGAATGTCCCGTATGACTAAACAGAATGTACAAAATACAAAAGGTCTCATTCAAAATGGTGGCGTACCATATGGAATATGACAATATGCAAATACATAACATGTATAAGAAATGAGACTATGAGAAACAAGAATCGAATACAAAGAGAGGAAGGGCAGGGTAAACAAAAGAATAGAAAAAGCAAACAGATTACGGTCATGCACCCTATCCTGGGACAGCTCACCTACCCCGAACGCGTTTTCGCTTGCCGCTTCGTCAGGGGGCGTGTCTCAGGTCAGAGGAAGTGATGTATAAATAGATAGAGGGAGCCAATCCGTGGCACCATAACAAAAAAGGAGGCCAGGATACAGGTGAGAATTATTAGTGTCACAGTCATGCGTTCTACTATATATCTTATGCGATACCTTATTGGTTGGTCATACTCCGTCAGTGCCGCGCGCATAGTATGAGTCCCGGTCAGTGAGATCCGGAAATGGGGAAGAGGATCACAACGAGGTCTGGAGGTATCACGTGACACTAAGTCATGTGATCCCCCAGCGCCGGATCGAAAAGAGATAGAGAGGAATGCTGCATCAGAACGAGGTCTGGAGATGTCACATGACATCGGGGAATCAGAATAGGACCAGGGGATCAGATCGAGACTGAGCTTGGTCACATGATCGCAAGTAATGCGATGCGATCAAGTCCCGCCCCTTAGTGATCGATATAAACATAAGAGTAAAAAGCCCATGACAACACTCGGGCAGTACAAGCCGGCACAACATTACATATAGGACAGACATACAAAACATACAACATAAAACACCACAGTGATAAACCGTGCAAACAAAAAACTTACCCTCCACCACAAAAAAGTGAAAACGTGATAGAAAACTGTGGAAAAAAGTAAAAAATTAAAATAATGCATGGTGGTAATAGTTCGTGATGTACAATTCATAATAAATATTATTATATATAGACATAGTGACAAAAATTAATAATAAAAGGCTAAAATCAACGTGAATATCAGTGGAGGTTTATAACAAAATGTGAGTAAAATATATAAAAAGTGTATGTTAATAGTGATGAAACCTAATAGTATTTGATCAATGTGATCAAAAAAAGTGTAGAAAAAGTGTATGAAGATAGAAGTGATGGAACGTAACTATACTAGTAAAAACAAATCATTAAACACTGTTATTAAGAAATATATAATTAGATACATAATATTATAAAAAAGACCATGAACAATTAAATATTTTAAAGTGCATATGTGTTACTTGTACAATTAAAAGGGTGTGAGTATGACCCCAGGCGACAGGGTAGAACTGTCCCCAGATAAGGTGCATGAACAATGACCTAATCCATAGAGTACAACTTTAAATTGGCATGTAGACACGGAATAGCTCCCAAACCTAAAAAGACAAAGAAAAGAAGGGAAAGAAGAAAGAAAAAAGAGAGAAAGAAAAATGTGATTAAAATCAATTAAAAGAACCAATAATAAAATCAACTAACCAAAAAGAGACACCTAACCGAGAACTAACACGAAATCCAAACTATAAAAATGGTGCAAAACTAACATAATCGTTAAGGCCGTGGGGGTAGATGGTTTTGAGGCGATGAATCCATCTCATTTCTAGTTGGGCTAATTTGATCTTCCAATTACCTCCTCTACTCCCAATAAAAATGTGATCAATGCCCCTTACCATCAGACCTCGAGGGTCGCAATTGTGGTGGAGCTTGAAATGTCGCGGAACTGTTGTAAGCTTTCGTAGATACGATTCTTCGTTTGCCGCCAATATACTCAAGACGTGTTCCCTTGTTCTTTTCTTCAACTCTCTCGTCGTCATCCCTATATAGATAGAACCACAGGGGCAGGTAGCATGATAGATCACACCGATCGTATTACATGAGATGTGATGGGTAATTTTAAAACTCCTAGTTCCATCTGAATTCCGAAACTCTGTATCTCTACAAATGTTGGGGCATGCCACACAGTTGCCACATGGATAACACCCCCACTTTTGTTTCTTAACAGGAAATGGTGAGGGCGTCTTCTGCCTATAATGACTAGTCACCAAAATATCCTTCAAATTCGGGGACCTACGAAAAGTAAGGGATGGATGCTCAGAAATATATAATTGTAAAATCGGATCCAATGTAAGGATTTGCCAATACTTGGCCAAAATGTCCCGTACTTGTGGTATCTGGCTATGATAGGTTGTGATGAGCCTCACCTGGTTATCACCATCTTCCTTAGGTTTCGATTGCAGAAGACTCTCGCGTTTAGTATGTTTGGCCCTTAGATATGCCCTCAAGATCCAATTTTCCTGGTACCCCCCGTTCTCGGAATCGCTCCCAGAGTTCACATGCCCTTGCTTCGAATCCCTCATCTGTTGAACAGATTCTCCTTAGTCTCAAAAATTGTCCCATAGGGATCCCTCTGATGAGACTACGAGGGTGCGATGATTCTGCGTGAAGGAGAGAATTGGTGGCAGTTGGTTTCCTAAAGAGGTCCGACTGAACCAATCCGTCTTCATCAACTGAAAACGAGACATCCAAGAAGTCCATCTTGTGGCGACCTACCTTGTATGTCAACTTGATGTTTAAGTCATTTGAGTTAAGGTGGCTCATGAATGTTCTCAATTCGTCCTCGGTTCCTTTCCAGATGAAGATCACGTCATCAATATACCTGGCCCATGCTTCGACCCTATGGATAAGAGGGGGTGGATCGGTAAGAAATATGCTCCTTTCCCATGCTCCGAGAAACAAGTTGGCATAGGCGGGCGCACAGGCCGCGCCCATAGCGGTGCCACGCATTTGTAGGTAGAACTTCTCTTTAAATAAGAAGAAGTTGTGGGTCAGGGCAAATCTTAGTAATTTCAATAGGAACTCACCTTGATTTTCATCCATTCCGGACATGAGCAGGAACACCTGTGTAGCTCTGAGGCCATCCTCGTGATGTATAGATGTATACAGGGATTCCACGTCACAGGTAACGATCCACATATCAGAATCCAGATGTAATAATTCCATCCTGCGAAGAGCATCTGTTGTGTCCTTCAAAAAAGAAGGTAAGGTCTCAACAATATTTTTTAGATTGTAATCCAATAGTTTACAGATGGGTTCGCACAGGCTATTACAGCCCGAGACAATGGGCCTACCTGGTGGTGTGGAGGCTTGTTTGTGAACTTTAGGAAGTAAGTAAAATGTTGAAATAGTGGGATTCTCAATGAGTAAACAATTCCTTTCTTTTGTTGAGATGATGCCGTCACAGACCGCCTGGGAAAGTAAGGATGATAGTTCACCTTTAAATTTAGTCAGAGGGTTGAAGGTTAGACGTTGGTAGCAGCTAGTATCTCTCAGTTGTCTATAAGCCTCCTTTTCATATAATGCGGATGGCCAGATGACAATATTGCCCCCCTTATCGGAGGGCTTGATTACAACATCTTTAATACTTTTCAATTGTTCAATAGCTAGCCGTTCAGCTCTAGGGCAGTTATTAAAGCCCCCTTTAGGGGATAATGCCTCCAAATCTCTTGAAACCAATTGTACGAACAAATCCACATTGGGTGATGTAGAGATAGGAGGAAACTTACGTGATTTTGGGAGAAGTGACTTAGGAAACCAATCCTTAATAGTTGGAGCCACTTCCTCCGTTAGTTCCTCAAGTGCCTGTAATGCCATCATCTCGTCTCTAGTCGTACAGAAAGATGCATCGGTTTGGTGATGAAAAATCTTCTTATAGTTCAATTTTCTTGCAAATAAATGTATGTCCTTAATGATCTCGAACTGGTCAGCGCTGGAAGTAGGTGAGAATGAAAGGCCACGACTAAGTACATTGGTCTGTATATCAGTGAGAATGACATTAGATAAATTAATTACCTTAAGAGCATGACGTTGATTATCTTGCTGATGGGATCTATTCATGCGTCTCCTGGTCGCAGGCCCTTGGTATGATTCATGATTCCATTTCTGGAATCGAGGTCTAGATACAGAGGGACCCGATCTCACCGATGAATTATCGGATGCTGCCTCCGATGATGCCCTTGAGGAAACAGAGGTGCTTCTGGATCTTCCACCCTGGATGGTATCTGTACGTTTAGTAAATTTCCATCTGTAAACACGCTGGCTTTGGTAATCGTTAACATCCCTCTGAAATTTTTTGGATTTAACCTCCTGTATTTGTTTCTCCCATGTTATCAAATTCTCGTTCATTTCCTTCTGGAAATTTTCGCTATCCTGAGGGTTTAACAAATCGGTAAGTTGTTTCAATTGAGTCTCTATCTCACCTCTAATGATGTCCAAACTCCGCGTGTTCAATTCGAGGATCAATTGAATAAATGTAGTTGAACTCTTATGACAAGTTTCCTCCCATTGTTGGGTGAACAGTGTGTCCTCAAGACCGTAAGAGGGAAAAGTATGTATCCTTAGACCTCGAGGGACAAGTCCGTTCACCAAATACTGTTGTAATGAGGCCCGGTTCCACCAGATCTTAGTTTTTCGATGTAATAAAGCCTTAATAGATTTCTTTAGATTTCGTGTAGTTTCTTGGTCAGAATTGCCAGTGGGTGCAGTAGACACACCGAATAAATTCTCCGCCTGGGACTGCCAGGTGGATTCCCGACTCATAAAATCCATTGTGGAAAATGGAACAAAAATACTCTGCAATACACAGGAAACATATGTTAGCCAAACTAACTAAGTAATAGTACCATAGGCCACTATAACATACTCTCACCAAAAACAATGAGGCCAAATATGGACAAAATTCATATACTTTATTGAAAGAACAATAAAAACTTGTGTTAAAAAATTACATAACAACAATAGATCGGTGGTCATGCAGCACACACTGCAAAAGAATGATGAGAATGTCCCGTATGACTAAACAGAATGTACAAAATACAAAAGGTCTCCTTCAAAATGGTGGCGTACCATATGGAATATGTCAATATGCAAATACATAACATGTATAAGAAATGAGACTATGAGAAACAAGAATCGAATACAAAGAGAGGAAGGGCAGGGTAAACAAAAGAATAGAAAAAGCAAACAGATTACGGTCATGCACCCTATCCTGGGACAGCTCACCTACCCCGAACGCGTTTTCGCTTGCCGCTTCGTCAGGGGGCGTGTCTCAGGTCAGAGGAAGTGATGTATAAATAGATAGAGGGAGCCAATCCGTGGCACCATAACAAAAAAGGAGGCCAGGATACAGGTGAGAATTATTAGTGTCACAGTCATGCGTTCTACTATATATCTTATGCGATACCTTATTGGTTGGTCATACTCCGTCAGTGCCGCGCGCATAGTATGAGTCCCGGTCAGTGAGATCCGGAAATGGGGAAGAGGATCACAACGAGGTCTGGAGGTATCACGTGACACTAAGTCATGTGATCCCCCAGCGCCGGATCGAAAAGAGATAGAGAGGAATGCTGCATCAGAACGAGGTCTGGAGATGTCACATGACATCGGGGAATCAGAATAGGACCAGGGGATCAGATCGAGACTGAGCTTGGTCACATGATCGCAAGTAATGCGATGCGATCAAGTCCCGCCCCTTAGTGATCGATATAAACATAAGAGTAAAAAGCCCATGACAACACTCGGGCAGTACAAGCCGGCACAACATTACATATAGGACAGACATACAAAACATACAACATAAAACACCACAGTGATAAACCGTGCAAACAAAAAACTTACCCTCCACCACAAAAAAGTGAAAACGTGATTGAAAACTGTGGAAAAAAGTAAAAAATTAAAATAATGCATGGTGGTAATAGTTCGTGATGTACAATTCATAATAAATATTATTATATATAGACATAGTGACAAAAATTAATAATAAAAGGCTAAAATCAACGTGAATATCAGTGGAGGTTTATAACAAAATGTGAGTAAAATATATAAAAAGTGTATGTTAATAGTGATGAAACCTAATAGTATTTGATCAATGTGATCAAAAAAAGTGTAGAAAAAGTGTATGAAGATAGAAGTGATGGAACGTAACTATACTAGTAAAAACAAATCATTAAACACTGTTATTAAGAAATATATAATTAGATACATAATATTATAAAAAAGACCATGAACAATTAAATATTTTAAAGTGCATATGTGTTACTTGTACAATTAAAAGGGTGTGAGTATGACCCCAGGCGACAGGGTAGAACTGTCCCCAGATAAGGTGCATGAACAATGACCTAATCCATAGAGTACAACTTTAAATTGGCATGTAGACACGGAATAGCTCCCAAACCTCGACCTCTTTGTATTCGATTCTTGTTTCTCATAGTCTCATTTCTTATACATGTTATGTATTTGCATATTGACATATTCCATATGGTACGCCACCATTTTGAATGAGACCTTTTGTATTTTGTACATTCTGTTTAGTCATACGGGACATTCTCATCATTCTTTTGCAGTGTGTGCTGCATGACCACCGATCTATTGTTGTTATGTAATTTTTTAACACAAGTTTTTATTGTTCTTTCAATAAAGTATATGAATTTTGTCCATATTTGGCCTCATTGTTTTTGGTGAGAACATGCTGGGGGTTGTAGTTTTGCTGTATCTGTATGCACCCTGTATGGAAACACTGCCATACACTGAGCGATCTCGGCCTCCATCTCATCTCCTCCCCCTGCTGGTCATGTGATCAGAGACTCATATGCAGGCCTGCTAGGGTCAGAGGCATGACTGGCAGGTTACATAGGTAACACTATAAATACTGTGCCCTGACCTCTGCCAATCCTCTCCCCCGCCCCCAACCCCACCCCACTGTGAGTTCTATCCCTGTACTGTTCTATAATTGTATATTAACCTTGCACTGTGTATTATCCCTCTACTATGACATTGCTGTGTGTGTTACCCCTGTACTGTAACATCACTGTATGTATTATCCTTGTGTTGTGACATCACTGTGTGTATTATCCCTGTATTGTGACATCACTGTGTGTATTATCCCTGTGTTGTGACATCACTGGCTGTATTATCCCTGTATTGTGACATCATTGGGTGTTTTATCGCTGTACTGTGACATCACTGGGCATTGTTAGATTTTATATGTAGGGGGCACATGGCAGGAGGCATTATTACTATATATGAGGGGCACACAGTGTTTTGCATTTCAGACATATGGTATATCATATAAGGTTTACTGTATGGCGAGGTTATATTCAGAGGCGAAGTGTGTAATAGAATCATATTCAGATAGTACAGTGTGTGGTAGTGTTATATACAGAGTATACAATGTGTGGCAGTATTATACTCAGAGGGTATAGGGTGTGGTATTAATATATTTCGAAGGTACAGTGTGTGTTAGTATTATATTCAGAGGGTACACTGTGCAGTAGTATCATATTCAGAGAGCGTAGTGTGCAGTAGTATTTTATTCAGAGAGTACAGTGTGTGCCAGGTTTATATTCAGAGCAGGGGCCCCTTACACAGCTCAAGGCCTGCCCCCCCCCTTCCACCACGTGGCCCGCCCCCCGAAACCGCCCCTGTCCCTAATCTTATTTTATTTTCTAATTATAGATTTCTAATTAGATTAAAGCAGAGTGCAGTGCAGTAAGACATTGTGCTGCACAGTATTTTACTGCACTGCACCCTGCTATATTCTAATACACCCTAATCTAGTTACTGTGAAAGTTCCCTAAAAATTCAACAATTTTGCCACATACTGATCATACAGAGGTCGATACTAGCAAGGGCTCTGCAGCAATTATAAGCGATTACAGTTACATTTACTGACTTACAAGCTACGTCTTCTTTGATTAGAGGACATCATGAAGACTCGTCTCCAAAGAATCTGCAAGACAAACATTTTAGGCGCCTTTCTTCAGCATAATGCCCACTTCTTTACAGACTTCTCATGTGTATGGCTGCACACATTAATAGTGCCCACTTTATGCCTCTCTGTGCCCCTGTATATATATGTACACCCCTCTGTGCCCCCCTATATATTTATTGACCCCCCTTTTGGTGCCCCCATTATATATTTAATGACCAGCCCCCCTCTTCCCCATAGGTATAGGCAGTTACCCCCCCCTCTTCCCCATAGGTGTAGGCAGTTACCCCCCCCCCCCTTCCCTATTGGTATAGGCAGTTACCCCCCCCCCTCTCTTCCCCATAGGTATAGGCAGTTACCCCCCCCCTCTTCCCCATAGGTATAGGCAGTTACCCTTCCCCCCCTCTTCCCATTAGGTATAGGCAGTTACCCCTCCCCTCTTCCCCATAGGTATAGGCACTTACCCCCCCCTCTTCCCCATAGGTATAGGCACTTACCCCCCTCTTCCCCATAGGTTTAGGAAGTTACCCCCTCTTCCCCATAGGTATAGGCAGTTACCGCCCCCCTCTTCCCCATAGGTATAGGCAGTTACCCCCCCCCCCCCTCTTCCCCATATTATGTATAGGCAGTTACCCCCCCCCTCTTCCCCATAGGTATAGGCAGTTACCCCCCCCCCTCTTCCCCATAGGTATAGGCAGTTACCCCCCCTTCCCCATAGGTATAGGCAGTTTACCCCCCCTCTTCCCCATAGGTATAGGCAGTTACCCCCCCTTCCCCATAGGTATAGGCAGTTACCCCCCCCTCTTCCCCATAGGTATAGGCAGTTACCCCCCCTTCCCCATAGGTATAGGCAGTTACCCCCCCCCCCTTCCCCATAGGTATAGGCAGTTAACCCCCCCCCTCTTCCCCATACGTATAGGCAGTTACACCCCCCCATCCCCATAGGTATAGGCAGTTACCCCCCCCCCTCTTCCCCATAGATATAGGCAGTTACCCCCCCCCCCCTCCTCTTCCCCATAGGCATTTAACAGTTACCCCCCCTTTTCTTCACTATAGGTATGGGCAGTTACCCCCTTCTCTTTCCCATAGGTATAGGCAGCACAGCAGGCCAAAAAAGAAAAGCAGCAATGAATGCGGCAGTGGCGGCGGCAGCACAAACCATAAGTCTCAGTCAATGAATGGCGGTGCCGGGCCCACTCACTGACTGACAACTTTACAGGTAAAAAAAAATATATATCCTTTGGATAGGGGATAAGATGTCTAAGCGCCGGAGTACCCCTTTAAAGAAGTACTCCGGTGCGTGGCCTCCATGGTGGAAAAGGCAGTCCAGTGTGCATCTTGCACAATGTATGCAATCCTTGAACAGCAGTTTGAGGGTGCATATTGTTGTGCGAGATGTGTGCGAGTCAGAGGCGGCACTCTAATTAGGCGATATAGGCGGCCGCCTAAGGCCTCGCGCTAAAAGGAGCCTCGTGGTCGCCTAAATCGTGTAATTAGAATTTTTTTTTTCAAATGTCCCGCCCCGGCCTGCGCACAGGGGGAAAGGGAAGCCTGCGTGCGCACTGCGCACACAGCGTCCCCCTGCGTCCCCTGCGTCCACCCCCTCCCCCTTGCGGCGCAGTGAGCCGAAAATGGTGCTCGACGGCGGAGCGAGCTGCATTTTCGCCAGGCTGCTGTGGAATTGCAAGCTGCACGGGCCGGCTTGCTTAAGGTACCGTACACTTTCCGCCCCTCTGTTACCCCTTCTCAACCCTGTCCAAATTCCCCCACCGTCACCCAGGTCCACCCTCTGCCCCCCCCCCCCTCACCCATGTCTACACCCTCCCTCCCCCCCCCCGTCACCCATGGCCACCCCCCACCCCCCGTCGCCCATGGCCATTCATTTTGTGGTGTTGGGAAACCCCTTGGAGCCCTGCTGGCTCATCGACGATCAGGGTCCCTTTAAGTGGTGTTACTCTGGCAGCTCTGGATGTAAATATAGCAATATACTCGATGATATAAGTATCCAGTCCAGTGTTTCCCAACCAGGGTGCCTCCAGCTGTTGCAAAACAACAACTCCCAGTATTACCGGACAGCCATAGACTTGCAACAGCTGAAGGCCCCCTGTTTGGGAAACACTGCCTTAGGGTTATGGTGGAGACCAGCCCCATCCTTGTATCCGGGTCCGCCCCTATTGCAAAGTCCTAATTTAGGCCTCAAATGCGCATTGGCGCTCTCTCACTTCGGAGCCCTGTCGTATTTCAAGGAAGCAGTTTAGGGCCACATATGGGGTATTTCCGTACTCAGGAGAAATTGTGTTACAAATTTTGGGGGGATTTTTCTCCTTTTACCCCTTATGAAAAGAAAAAGTTAGGGGCTACACCAGCATGTTAGTGTAAAAAATACACATTTTTATACTAACATGCTGGTGTTGCCCCATACTTTTCATTTTCACAAGAGGTAAAAGGAGAAAAAGACCCACAAAATTTGTAACGCAATTTCTCCCAAGTAAGGAAATACCCCATATGTGGATGCAAAGTGCTCTGCAGATTAACTACATGGTTTAGGAGTGAGAGAGCGCCATGTACATTTAGGTTTTAATTGGTGATTTGCATAGGGGTGGCTGCTGGTTACAGCGGTTCTGACATAAACACAAAAGAAAAAATACCCACATGTGACCCCATTTTGGAAACTACACCCCTCAAGGAAGGTAACAAGGGGTATAGTGAGCCTTAACACCCCACAGGTGTTTGACAAATTTTCGTTAAAGTTGGACGTGAAAATAAAAAATAAAAAATGTTCCCCTGAAATGCTGGTGTTACTCCAAATTTTTCATTTTCACAAGGGGTAATAGGAAAAAGGCTACCAACATTTGTAACCCCATTTCTTCTGAGTATGGAAATACCCCAAATGTGGATGTAAAGTGCTCTGCTGGTGAACTACAAGGCTCAGAAGAGAATGAGCACCATTGGGCTTTTGGAGAGAGAATCAGGCTGGAATTGAAGGCCATGTGCGTTTACAAAGCCCCCGTGCTGCCAGAACAGTGGACCCCCCCCCCCACATGTGACCCCATTTTGGAAACTACACCCCTCATGTAATGTAATAAGGGGTGCAGTGAGCATCTGCCCAGTCAGCAATGTCCGGCACTAGCCATGAGTACTAGCTGTTAATAGCTCCTGAGTGTGCTTCAAACTGCAGGAACCCGGTGACCTTAAGGGGATATACAATATAAGTTACATAGTTACATAGTTACATAATTAGTATGGTTGAAAAAAGACATACGTCCATCAAGTTCAACCAGGGAATTGAAGGGAAGGGTTGGTCGTGTTGTTTCACATTGTTTGGGTAAGTTCCTCTGTTAATAGTTGTCCCCATTATGGAGGCAACTATTAGCACAGGAGCTTACCAAAACTATATGGGGGTAATTATTAAAAGAGGGGCCTACCCAATGAGGGCCCCATATAGTTTGGGTAGGCCCATCTGTTCAAGTTGCCCTCATAAAGCTGTTATAGGCCCCTCACAGAGGGGCCTACAACTATATGGGAATAACTTTTGGCAAAGAGGGTCCTACAAGAACTAAATGGGGGCAACTTGCCCTCATATAGTTGTCTTAGGCCCCTCTCTGCTGCTAACTGTTGCCCCCATATAGCTGTAGGCCTCAGCTCTTGCCCCCGGACTATAGGCCCCAGTATATTATAGTTCTGCCCCGGCTCCAGTCATATTTATTTATTTATTTGCACCTAACCTCTGTCGAGTCTGCTCTCCTTCTCAGGGCTGGCTTTTCTATTGTTGCACTGTTCCCCTCCCCTGCAGCCGGCAGACTGCTGCTCCGAGTCCCTGCGCGCTTACCTCATTTCTTCTTTTACCGCCACGGCGCTACTGAGGTCATATGGCGTCAGGGCCAGTGGCAGCGTACAGAGCGCAGCAACGTACCTCTCAGTGGCCATTGATGTTATAAAGACGTAGCGGCCGCCGCCCCCAGAGGTATGTGCTGTGCTGCAGCAGCACCGCTGCAGTGTGTGATAGTGTGTTACTGACTTGCTGGAACAGGCCGGGCCCCCTGGGATTCCGGGCCCCTTACAGGGGTATCGGTTGTACCCCCCTGATGGTGGCTGTCACGCTGAGCACTCCGGGTCCCTGCTCCCCCCCACCCGGAGCGCTCACGGCGCTTGTCTGCTTGCAGCGCCCCGGTCAGACCCGCTGACCGGGAGCGCTGCTCTACTGTCACCGGAGGGGATGTGATCCGCGTGGCGGGACGCGCCCGCCCGCGGGTCGCATCCCAGTCCTCTCACCTGCCCCGTTCCCCTGCTGTCAGGTCCCGGCGCGCGCGGCCCCACTCTCTAGGGCACGCGCGCGCCGACTCTCTGAAGTTTAAAGACAATCAGTGTTAATCACTTCCTAACATATAAAAACCCACTTCCCCTTCCTGTCCTTGTCGGATCTTGTTGCCTTTAGCCAGTGAAAGCGTTCCTGTGTGTCCATTGCCTGTGTATCCAGACTCTTGCCGTTGCCCTTGACTACGAACCGTTGCTGCCTGCCCCGACGTTCTTCTACGTCTGACCTTGCCTTCTGCCTAGTCCTTGTGTACCGCACCTGACTCAGCAGTCAGTGAGGTTGAGTCGCTATTGGGTGGAACGACTTGGGGGTTACCTGCCGCAGCAAGTCCATCCCGCCTTACAGTGGGCTCTGGTGAAAAACAGTAACCTTAGATTCTGTTCCCCTGGTACGGCCCACGCTATCAACTCACTGACACAGAGGATCCACTAACCATGTCCTCCCCGCATACCACTCCAGATCCTGACAGTGGCCCTGTTTCTCACAGAAAAGGATTGCAGTAACACGTTTTGCTATACACATGTTTATTCCCTTTGTGTGTATTTGAACTAAACCAAAAAAGGGAGGAAAAAAAGCAAATTGGACTTAATGTCACACCAAACTCCAAAAATGGGCTGGAAAAAATTATTGGCACCCTTAAATTAATATTTGGTTGCACACCCTTTGGAAAAAATAACTGAAATCAGTTGCTTCCTATAACCATCAATAAGCTTCTTACACCTCTCAGATGGAATGTTCGACCACTCTTCGTTTGCAAACTGCTCCAAGTCTCTCTTTTTGGAAGGGCGCCTTTTCCTAACAGCAATTTTAAATGGGCACTGTCACCAAACTTATTTTTTGATATGTTGTAGTACTTATGTACTACAACATATCTCTAATATAAATCTATTAAATGTTCTTTCATTAAAATAGTTTTTTTTAATGTTATAAACCGGCCACTAGGGGTCTCCCTCCTAGTGGCCGTCTGCAGGCTGGCGTGAAGTCACGCATGAATTCGGACCGATGCCGGTTGGGCATCGGTCCAAATTCATTTAGCCTGCGCTCGCTCCATGCCTGTCAATCAGACAGGGGGGAGCGAGCACTGAGAGTGCATTGGCTCCCTGGCTTCACACACCGGCCCCGCCTCCTAGCATCTACATGCCGCCTCCACTGCTGAACTTGGGTTTGGCTGGAGGGGAGCAGAGTTTGGGGTAGCGCCGCACCACTAACAAAGTTATTGTTTTCAACACAGGGTGCCTCCAGTTGTTTCACCACTACAACTCCCAGCATGCCCTGACAGCCAGTAGATGTCAGGGCAAGCTGGGAGTTGTAGTGGTGCTGGAGGCACCCTGTATAGTGAAATAAGGGTGGGAGTGTCGGCCCCAGCAGGCATCAGTGACGTTGCGCAATCCTTTTCTGTGAAAAATACTTAATTTTCTTGAAAAATTTCAGGGGTGCCAATATTTATGGCCATGACTGTGTATTGGGTATCCTTGTAACTAGGGATGTCCCAATATCGATACTAGTATCGGTATCAGGGCCGATACTATCCATTTGCATGGTATTGGAGACTCGTTTTTATGTTCCCGATACCATGTCCGATACCTGCTGTTGCTCTGCTGAGCCGTTGTCTCATCCTCCCGTCCGCATCATAGTGTTCCATGGAGGAGCATGTGACAAACACGTCACTCCAACTCCTCCCCTGCGCCCAGTGTAACGCTACGGAGGATGGATGCCATGATGCGGACAGGAGGACGGAAGAACGGGGCAGTGAAACGGCAGCACCCGACAGAGGACAGCCACAGGTGAGCTGTCTGCAAGGAGGGGCTGCTACTAATGTCTACAGGGGAACCTGCTGTCTATGGGGGGGGGCCCTGCTGCTGTCTAAAGGGGGCCCTGCTGCTGTCTAAAGGGGGGCCCTGCTGCTGTCTAAATGGGGGGCCCTGCTTCTGTCTAAAGGGGGGGGCCTGCTGCTGTCCAAACAGGGGGGTCTTGCTGCTGTCTAAATGGGGGGCCTGCTGCTGTTTAAATGAGGGCCCGCTGTCTAAAGGGGGGCTGCGGTCTACAGGGGGGCTGCTACTAGTGTCTACAAGGGGGTGCCTGCAGTCTACAGGGGGGCTGCTGTCTACAGGGGGGCTGCTACTAATGACTGCTGGGGGCCTGCTGCTAGTGTCTGCAAGGGGATACTACTTACTATTAAAGGCAATCTTACAGTAAAGTCATCTGCACTAACTTGAATTTATAGGTAGATGGTGCAGGTGACCCGGTTTCAACCGCTGCTCACCATGTGATCATCGATCTCGCCACCAATGCAAATTCCCTGTTCTGCCCAATGGAGAAGAGAGAGATCTTGGCTCATACTACAGCAGCCGCCTCCATTGTACACAACAAGAAACCCACATATCAGCATGGTAAGCAGCACCTGAAACCGGGTCACTGGTATCGGCGAGTTCTAGAATTAAAGTATCAGTACTCGTACCATAAAAATGGTATTGGGACATCCCTACTTGTAATCGTATGGACCTACAGAATAAAGATAAGGTGTCATTTTTACTGAAAAAGTGCACTGCATAGAAACGGAAGCCCCCAAAATTTACAAAATTATGTTTTTTTTATTTCCCCCCCACAAATAATGTTTTCTTTGTTTCTCCGCAGATTATGTTATAAAATAAATGATGTCATTACAAAGTACATTTGGTGACGCCAAAAACAAGCCCTTTTATGGGTCTGTAGGTGCAAAATTGAAAGCGTTATGATTTTTAGAAGTGGAGGAGGAAAAACAAAAATTGTCTGGGTCTTTAAAGGGGTACTTCGGTGGAAAACTTTTTGTTAAAACCAATTGGTCCCAGAAAGTTTAAACAGATTTGTAAATTACTTCTATTTAAAAATCTTAAAGGGGTAGTCCAGGATTATTATTTTTTTGACCATGCTACAGGGGCTGTAAAGTTAGTGTAGTGCAGTGTCTGTACCTGTGTGTGACAGTTTTCTCAAAATTCTTCTGTGATTTTCACTCCAATATTTATTTTTACCAGCATACAAAGTGACTGTTGTGTCAGATTTTTCCCAGCTTGCAATGCGGCCAAGATGTGACTCTCTAGTCAGCTTATGACAGGGAGCCTGTCTGCTTCAATGGGTGGAGCGATCACTTGGTGGGAGAGAGCTCAATCTGCAACAGCTGTAGGTACCCTGATTGAAAACCACACTGATTTGAATGGATGCAGCTCATTTATGTTTCAATGGGTGGGGTGGCTGATGTGTGGGAGGGAGAAGGATGGAATTGTGGGATTTGTAGTCAAAAAAAGAAGTCAAACAGGAAATAACAGTTCACAAACAGCTAGCCACAGTGTTAAGGTAATCTTACAACATTGACATTTAGCCCCAAGACAAGAACAGATCCTTCCTAAGCATGTCCATTACTGTCTGCCAGGTACTTACAAAAATCACCTTATGGTGGATAACCCCTTTAATCCTTCCAGTACTTATCAGATGCTGTATACTACAGAGGAAGTTGAGTAGTTCTTTTTAAGTCTGACCATAGTGCTCTCTGGTGACACCTCTGTCCATGTCAGGAACTGTCCAGAGCAGAATTGGTTAGCTATGGGGATTTGCTCTTGCTCTGGACAGTTCCTAACATGATCAGAGGTGTCAGCAGAGAGCACTGTGGTCAGACAGAAATGAAATTCAAAAAGAAAAAAATAATTTTTCTGTAGTATACAGCAGCTGATAAGTACTGGAAGAATTAAAGGGGTACTCCGGTGCTTACATATCTTATCCCCTATCCAAAGGATAGGGAATAAGATGCCTGATCGCGGGAGTCCCGCAGCTGGGGACGCCCGTGATCATGCACGCGGCACCCCGTTTGTAATCAGTTCCCGGAGTGTGTTCGTTCCGGGTCTGATTATGGTCGACCGCACGGCCGGCGGCGTGTGACTTCACGCCTCCGCCCCTGTGTGACGTCATGCTCCGCCCCTCAATGCAAGCCAACGGGAGGGGGCGTGATAGCTATCATGCCCCCTCCCGTAGGCTTGCATTGAGGGGCGGAGCGTGACGTCACATGGGGGGAGGCGTGACGTCACACACCGCCGGCCCTGCGGTCGACCATAATCAGACCTGGAGCGAACACGCTGCATGATCCCGGGCGTCCGCAGCTGCGGGACTCCCGCGATCAGGCATCTTATCCCCTATCCTTTGGATAGGGGATAAGATGTGTAAGCACCGGAGTACCCCTATAAGGTTTTTTAATAGAAGTAATTTACAAATCTGTTAAACTTTCTGGCACCAGTTGATTTTAAAAAAAAAACTGTTTTCCACAGGAGTACCCCTTAAAGGCCAAAATGGGCTTGGTCCTTAAGGGGTTAAAACTGTCCTATTCTGACACAGCTATACCAAATAGGTTTAACAAGTATATTAGAGGTTAGGGGTTTGTTATGGACATGAAAATGACATACATTTTATTTGCTATATTAGTGATCCTAGACCAAGAAAGCCACATGGGTTTAGACAAAGGAAAGATGGAGTCTCTTACCTGGGGTCTCCTAGTCATGTTCAAAGGGGGCCAATAGGTGGCCTTTTGTAACATTAGACAAAGACCACCTATGGGTGAGCTAAGGGGTAGAGAAAACATAATAAAAAGCCCATTGAATAGGGGCCAAGTCCTCTTTTCTCTTCCGGGGCTGCATACCAACACACCTTTCCATTCAGCTTCCTGTTTGGGTCTTATCCTGAGACAAAGGACTGCAGCCTTTCCCATGCCTGGAATTTGTTCATCATACTTGCTGTAAAAGGTTCCCCGAAGCTAAGTATTTCAATATTATATTCTTTGTGTGTTTTATATATATATATATATATATATATATATATATATGTTGTGTCCCGGTACCGTATTTCATACGTTACCTTGTGGTGAGGTCCCCAAAGACAGAGTCCCTAGGAACAGTGGGGTTCCTCTACCTTAGCTAGCCCCTCGTCACCCCATAGTTAGTTAATAAGTATGTAAATATGTCTATTAAAGATTCTTACCTTGTTTGCGTCGCAGGACCTGCGGGTCATGTGACTTAGTTCAGAACTCTATAGTTTGCTGAAGGACCTTTGGTGGTTCTCATGACATGTGATCACCCACAATGCAATGTAATGGTGAGTGACAGCTGATTGTACCAATCCAAACCGGCCAGCGCCTGCCCATATAAGGGAGCTGCGCCATCTTGATCGCTCTCTTGGCTCTTGGGTTGCTGACTCTGGACGAGGTAGGACCTCCGCAGCTTACAAGACAAAATACTAGGCCTAAGCCTTGCGGCCTAAGCCTGCGCTAGAGACGGATAGTTCATGCAATTCCCTGTTACCTCAGCAAGATCTCCGGACCTAATCAAACCCCTAAATCCGGCGAATCTATGCAAATACAATCCTCCAAAGCTAAAGCAAACTTTCCGGTCCTAAGCATCTGTCAATCACTGCTGTGCTGTTTGAATAGACTGTTACCGTTATTGCAAATACAGAAAATCTTCAGTAAAGATTCTGCAAGTTTTAAGTTCAGCACTGCTGTGGACAATCTATTTATTTCACACTCACCTATCGCTCTTGGGAAGGATGGTGAAAGGCCCAGCATCACTACAGAGTTTTAACCCTCACCCTGGCGTCACGAGTGACAAGCTTTAACAGCGCCCTTTCAGTATCTAGAACAGCATCACCCCAACTAACCTACACCCCACAAGGCTTTTAAACACAGTTCCTCACCACATATATATATATATATATATATATATATATATATATATATATATATATATATATATATATCTATTAAGGAAAATCCACCCATATAGCCAATTATGGGGATTATACTATAACTGTTGTATATGTGTTTCCTTACACTGCAGATTTAAGATTCTATTTATAAAATCTTTTTCTCTTTTCTCTCTTTTAGTTAGAGTGTGTTTTAGTTAGTTGTGTATTAAAACATCTTTATTTCTGCCAGTATTTTGCTTGCTCTTTCTGAGTGTTGCTGTGTAAGAGGGGGCGTGAAAGAGGAGTTTCAAAAACTGTGATTATCTGTTGTGCGGAGTGAATCTGTGGAGTGGGTGCGACTGCCTATAGCCCACATTCATATTTTGGGGGGAGGAGGAGTAGATTGGGCACAGGTGTATAAATCTTAGCTTGGGACTCTTATTGAGAGCTTGCTCTTTCTGAGTGTTGCTGTGTGAGGGGGCGTGAAAGAGGAGTTTCAAAAACTGGAGTTTGAAAGCAGGAGGTTGAGATCGCTGTGAGTTTTAATTTTTGAACCCACAAGGTCTACAAAAAATTTTAAGTGTAATTTTGACTGTCTGTTTTTTCCTATACATTTGTGAAATCCCCATAATTAGATGGCCTCCATGTTGGAAAATGCAGTCCAATGTACATCCTGTTCAATGTATGCAATCCTTGAACAACAGTTTGAGGGTGCATATTGTTGTGCGAGATGTGTGCTAGTTGTCCGTTTGGAAGCCCAGATCCTGCATCTAGAGGGGCGACTGGCAACAATGAGAAGCATTAACAACATGGAGAGGAGTCTCCTGCTCACTGAGCAGGCACTCTCGGGAATAGAGGTGGGGGAGGACAGTGGGACGGAGTTGCAGGACAGTCAGGCAGTTAGCTGGGTTACAGTTAGAAAGAGGGGTAGGGGAAAAAGTGTCAGGGAGGCTAGTCCTGAACTGGCACACCCCAACAAGTTTGCCCGCTTGGCAGATGAGGGGGATGCCATTACAGAGCTAGCAGAACTGCAGCAGGATACCGCCTCTGACCGCCAGGGGGGTGTCTGCTCCAGTAAGGAGGGAGGGAGGAGTACAGGGCAGGCCAGACAGGTACTAGTGGTGGGGGACTCAATTATTAGGGGGACAGACAGGGCAATCTGTCACAAAGACCGGGATCGCCGAACAGTGTGTTGTCTGCCTGGCGCACGAGTTCGGCACATCGCGGATCGGGTTGACAGGTTGTTGGGCGGGGCTGGAGAGGACCCAGCAGTCATGGTACGAATTGGCACCAATGACAAAGTAAGAGGTAGGTGGAGTGTCCTTAAAAATGATTTCAGGGACTTAGGCCGCAAGCTTAAGGCAAGGACCTCCAAGGTAGTCTTTTCTGAAATACTACCAGTACCACGAGCCGCACCAGAGAGGCAGCGGGAGATCAGGGAGGTAAACAAGTGGCTCAGAAGCTGGTGTAGGAAGGAAGGGTTTGGGTTCATGGAGAACTGGGCTGACTTCGCTGTCGGTTACCGGCTCTACCGTAGGGACGGGCTGCACCTCAATGGGGAGGGTGCAGCTTTGCTTGGGGAGAAGATGGCTAGAAGGGTGGAGGAGTGTTTAAACTAGGGACTTGGGGGGAGGGAACCTACAGCAAAGAGGGGGAAGATAGTGTAGATAGAGAGGTGGGAATTATAAATGTACCTGGGGGTGGAGCGGAGGGAGGGGTTAGAATAGTTAATAGGATTAGGCTTCATAGGAAAATAAAACTTACACCCTTGAATCCCATTAACCCCAATAACATAAAGGATGGAAATGTAAAGTGTATGTTCACAAATGCCAGAAGCCTAGCAAATAAAATGGGGGAGCTGGAGGCCTTGATACTGGAGGAACATATTGATATAGTTGGGGTCACTGAGACATGGCTGGACTCCTTGCATGACTGGGCTATCAATCTGCAGGGGTTTACATTGTTTCGCAAGGATAGAATGAACAGAAAAGGTGGTGGCGTCTGTCTGTATGTAAGAAGTGGTATGAAAGTCAGTGTGAACGATGCCATAGTGTGTGATGATTCTGAGGATGTGGAATCATTGTGGGTAGAATTACAAAAGGAGGGAAATACTGAAAAAATTGTATTTGGTGTAATCTACAGACCCCCTAATATCACTGAAGAGATAGAAGTTCGGCTTCATAAACAAATAGAGAGGGCCGCCCGGGCAGGTACAGTGGTAATAATGGGAGATTTTAACTATCCAGATATAGATTGGGGTCCGGAGTTGGCTAAAACTACAAAGGGGCGACAATTCCTAAATTTATTGCAGGATAATTTTATGGGCCAGTTTGTGGAGGACCCAACAAGAAGTGATGCCTTGTTGGATCTGATCATTTCCAACAATGCAGAGCTGGTTGGTAATGTAACTGTGCGGGAAAACCTTGGTAATAGCGACCACAATATTGTTACTTTTGACTTAAAATGTAGAAAACAAAGACAGGCGGGGAAGGCAAAAACATATAACTTTAAAAAGGCAAATTTCCCTGGGCTGAGGGCTGCACTACAGGACATAGACTGGGGGGAGGTGTTGTCAAATACTGATACAGAAGGTAAATGGGACATCTTTAAATCAACTCTAAATAACTATACAGCTAAATATATACCAAAGGGGAACAAATATAAACGATTAAAACTAAATCCTACATGGCTGACACATGATGTTAAAAGAGCAATAAACAACAAAAAAATTGCCTTAAAAAAATACAAATCTGATGGGTCAGCTATAACATTTAAACAGTACAAGGAGCTTAATAAAATCTGTAAAAGTGTAATAAAAACAGCAAAAATTCAAAATGAGAGACAGGTGGCCAAAGAAAGCAAAACTAATCCTAAATATTTTTTTAGATATATAAATGCAAAAAAACCAAGGACAGAGCATGTAGGACCCCTTAATAATGATAATGGGGAGGTTGTCACAGGCGATCAAGAGAAGGCGGAGCTACTGAATGGGTTCTTTAGTTCTGTATACACTATGGAAGAAGGAGCTGACATTGGCCAGGTCAGTGCTGGTAACACATCATGTAATGTACTGAACTGGCTTAATGTAGAGATGGTACAAGGTAAGTTAAGTGATATAAATGTAAGCAAATCCCCAGGACCGGATGGACTACACCCAAGAGTTCTTAGAGAGGTAAGTTCAGTAATATCTGTACCCCTGTTCATGATATTTAGAGATTCTCTGGTGTCTGGTATTGTGCCAAGGGACTGGCGCAAGGCGAATGTGGTGCCAATCTTCAAAAAGGGCTCTAGGTCTTCCCCAGGAAACTATAGACCGGTAAGTTTAACGTGCATTGTGGGTAAATTGTTTGAAGGACTTATAAGGGATTACATACAGGAATACATAGGGGATAATTGTATTATAAGTGATAGCCAGCATGGGTTTACTAAGGATAGAAGTTGTCAAACCAATCTAATTTGCTTTTATGAAGAGGTGAGTAGAAGCCTTGACAGAGGAATGGCTGTGGATATAGTGTTTCTGGATTTTGCTAAAGCATTTGATACTGTCCCTCATAGAGGTCTGACAGGTAAGTTAAGGTCTTTGGGTTTGGAAATTTTAGTTTGTAACTGGATTGAACACTGGCTCATGGATCGTACCCAGAGAGTGGTGGTCAATGATTCGTACTCTGATTGGTCCCCGGTTATTAGTGGTGTACCCCAAGGTTCAGTACTGGGACCGCTGTTGTTTAATTTATTTATCAATGATATAGAGGATGGTATTAACAGCTCTGTTTCTATCTTTGCAGATGACACCAAGCTTTGTAGCACAGTACAGTCTATAGAGTTACAAGATGACTTGGATAGACTAAGTGTCTGGGCATCCACTTGGCAAATGAGGTTCAATGTGGATAAATGTAAAGATATGCATCTGGGTACTAATAACCTGCATGCATCGTATGTCTTAGGGGGGATTAAACTGGCAGAGTCACTGGTAGAGAAGGATCTGGGTGTACTTGTAGATCACAGACTACAGAATAGCATGCAATGTCAGGCTGCTGCTTCCAAAGCCGGCAGGATATTGTCATGTATCAAAAGAGGCATGGACTCAAGGGACAGGGACATAATACTCCCCCTTTATAAAGCATTGGTACGGCCTCAACTGGAATATGCTGTTCAGTTTTGGTCACCTGTCCATAAAAGGGACACTGCGGAGTTGGAAAGGGTGCAGAGACGCGCGACTAAACTAATATGGGGCATGGAACATCTTAGCTATGAGGAGCGATTAAAGGAGTTACAATTGTTTAGTCTTGAGAAGAGACGTTTAAGGGGGGATATGATAAACGTATATAAGTATGTTAATGGCCCATACAAAAAATATGGAGAAAAACTGTTCCAGGTTAAACCCCCCCCAAAGGACGAGGGGGCACTCCCTCCATCTGGAGAAGAAAAAGTTTAGTCTCAAGGGGCGACACGCCTTCTTTACCGTGAGGACTGTGAATTTATGGAACGGTCTACCTCAGGAACTGGTCACAGCAGGAACAATTAACAGCTTTAAAACAGGATTAGATACATTCCTGGAACAAAATAAGATTAATGCTTATGAAGAAATATAAAATCTCATCCCTTCCCCAATATCGCGCCACACCCCTACCCCTTAATTCCCTGGTTGAACTTGATGGACATATGTCTTTTTTCGACCGTACTAACTATGTAACTATGTAACTATGTAACTATGATGTGTAGTGTTAATTTGTGCATTGGATATTAGGATATAACTCTTCCAAAATTCCTAAAATAGGTTGGTCTGTGGGGTGTTTATGAATGCATTTGGTCTCTGGTAATACTGCTCAGCTAAGTGTCTATGCACCTGGTCTGTGAATATATTGACGAGGATGGGATTTTGCAGGAGTCATGAATATTAGTAACCAATTGACCAAATTAACAAATTTTCCTAGCAATTATAATTAATTTATGAAACTTTTATATTTAGGAATATTTTTCTGATCATTAACTTAGTAGTGTTCAAGGGGCTTCTTAACTAAAACAGTGATTTGTATGTTGGATATTGCCAATGTTCTCCAATTATAAAAGGAACATTAAACATAATTCAGGGTCCTGTAGTAACATAACATATTTCTGGGTGTGTCCAAGAGTATCACTAGTTGCACTATACTGTTCATACATGATGCTTTTGTGTTCCTTGTTTTAAGTGTAACTTGAATTGCATGCATGATAGTTATTTAGTGATTGTCACTGGTAATCAATAGCATTGCTTTTCTGGGTAATGGTTGGTTGTATTGCATACATGATAGTTATTAGACACAGACTGTAAAGCATATTGAAATTCTCCTGTGGTACATGTGTTGTTAGATTGTGATTGTACCTTTAGTTGTGTGTGCTGTAACTCTCCATTATATACTGACCCCCCCGACCTACGATGGCCCCGACATACGATAATTTCAACATGCGATGGCCTTCATGTGTTGGTTCTCAATTGTGTAAGGAACAGAAATCGAATAGCAACAAAGGGAAGTACAAAGCAAATTGGAGAAGTTTAAGAGTTGTTAGAAGTGTGTCTCTGGCAGTGAAGCGGTATAGATCATCTATGAAACATGAGACCAGATAGTAAATACAGCTAAAAGGGTAAAGTCTTGTTTTGCATGTGGTGTTTCAGGCCATATCGCTAGAGATTGTAAGACACATGGTAACAAAACTAAATACTGTTCAGCTAAATGTACTACATGTAGTCATAGTGGCCATATCTCCACAAGTTATTCTACTGGAAACATGATGCAGAGGGAACCAGGTAAATCCAGACAGACTGGGAAGGGAAATATACATTCTTCCTCCAAACAACAGGTTCCAGAGAAATCTCTCAGTTTCCAATATAAACCTCATCTGCTTGATCCTATGAAAGATGACGTCATCAAGGAGTTGTGTGCACAGGTAGCAATATTCTTGCAGAAACCGTATATACAGGTGGAGAATCCCATGCCCCCTGTTGGTCAAACGGGGGAAGGGAGACTAAAGAGTAAACAATGGCCACCTACCTTTTGCATGTAAATAGTGTTCACTTGTTTTGTCTTTCAGGAAAAAATGGAGGCACATAAGATACTGACTGTGTGCAGCTAAACTTTCTTTTCTGGCCACTAGGGCCATACCATAGGCTTACATGTAAAAATGACAATTCATTTGTTAGTTTAGGGTTGACATTTACAGGAGCCTCCCCAAATTTGTGGGAAAAACAAATTAGTAATAAACTAACTAACCATTTTGATTTTTTCAAGAGGTGGGGGAGGTTTAGCAAAAGCTAGTTCTTTCCACTAGAAGGCAATATGCCTAGAGGGACTGAGGTAACACTCACACTCACAAATTAGTTAGCAATGGTTGGAATAATGCTTGGAAAGGGAGTATGGATATGCAAAGTGGAGTTCAACTGTGTCCAGTGTTGGGTTTTACCAAGGTCCACTGATCAGCACAGGCAGAAGAGAATCTCTGAAGAGCCTGGAAATACTAAAATTGTATTGTTGGAAAGTGACTCTAAACCTGTTTATTTGTCATTCAGCAGATTAGTGGCAGTGTAACCCCGCTCAACCCATGGAGCTCCAATCAGAAGAATCCAAGCTCACCACAAAGAGATGACCAACGCTTCTAATGGAGTGAAGAAGGCTACCCATTCCTCAGCATCCCGTGGTTGGAAGATGACAAGGATTAAAGGAGAACTACGGGATTGAAAATTTTATCCCATATCCTAAGGATAGGGGATAAGTTTCAGATCGCAGGGGGTCCGACCGCTGGGGCCCCCCACGATCTCCCGTACGGGGCCCCGGCTCTCTGTATAGAGAGCGCGTGTCGACCACCGCATGGGGCGGTGGCTGACACGCGCCATCCATTTACTGCTATGGGAGAGCCGAAGCGCTGCCTTCGGAAATTTCCGGCTCTCCCATAGCAGTGTATGGAGGGGGCGTGTCGGCCGCTGCTTCTTGCAGTGGTCAACACGCCCTCTCTAACCAGAGAGCCGGGGCCCCATATGGGAGATCGCGGGGGGCCCCAGCGGTCGGACCCCCCGCGATCTGAAACTCATCCCCCAAGACTGTTTTTTTTTTTGTTTTGTTTTTTTCTTTTATTCCAAATTTTAATTTTATGAAATAAGAATACATCATTACATAACACAAATAAATATACAAATAGTCCTAAAAATCCCCTCCCCTTAACCTCCCACCCCTCCTTTCCCCCAACCTACTACCAGCTAAGCTAGACTGGGTTTGGATGACATCACGAGACAGGAGAACCCAGAGAATTCCCTCCAACATTTTGGAAAAGGCTTTTGGACACCACAAAGGACGCTTTAAATAAACTGTCTCAAGAGAAGCTACAAATGAGGACAGTAGCACGTGTGTGCCGTTCGCCAGTGGCCGTGGTGCCGCGGGATTTTGCTGTGATTTTTTTTAATTGATTTTTTTTTAAATATCCCGCCCGGCCTGCGCGCTTATGACTGGCGGCGCACGGGGGGGAAGGGAAGCCTGCGTGCGCACTGCACACACAGCGTCCCCCTCCCCACTGCGTCCCCCTTCTACCTTGCGACGCAGTGAGCCGAAAATGGGTCCCTGGGGTGGAACGATCGGACTCCCGTACCTGCTGTGGACCTGCAAGCTGCGCGGATCGGCTTGCTTAAGGCACTGTACCCTTTCCACCCCTCTGTTACCCCTTCTCAACCCTGTCCAAACCCCCCCATCACCCATGTCCGCCCCCCCCATCACCCAGTCCGCCCCCCCATCACCCAGTCCGCACCCCCTGTCACCCAGTCCGCCCCCCCTGTCACCCAGTCCGCCCCCCCCCCTGTCACCCAGTCCGCCCCCCCCTGTCACCCAGTCCCCCCCCTGTCACCCATGTCCACCCCCTGTCACCCAGTCTGCCCCCTCCCTGTCACCCAGTCCACCCCCCCCTGTCACCCAGTCTGCCCCCCCCTGTCACCCAGTCTGTCACCCAGTCCGCCCCCCTGTCACTCAGTCCGCCCCCCCTGTCGCCCAGTCCGCCCCCCCCTGTCACCCAGTCCGCCCCCCCTGTCACCCAGTCCGCCCCCCCTGTCACCCAGTCCACCCCCCCTGTCACCCAGTCCGCCCCCCGTCACCCATGTCCGCCCCCCCCCTGTCACCCATGTCCGCCCCCCCCCCCCTGTCACCCATGTCCTCCCCCCCTGTCACCCAGTCTGCCCCCCTTGTCACCCATGTCCACCCCCCCTAGTCACCCATATCCACCCCCCCGTCACCCATGTCCACCACCCCTGTCCACCCTCCTGTCACCCATTTTCACACCCCTGTCCACCCTCCTGTCACCCATGTTCACCCTCTTGTCATCCCTTTCACTCCCGTGCACCCTCCTATCACCCATGTTCACCACCCCCCATCATCCATATCCACCCCCCCTGTACACCCTTCTGTCACCCCTGTTCACACCCATGTTCACTCTCCTGTCATCCCTTTCACTCCCGTCCACCCTCCTGTCACCCATGTCCACCCTCCCTGTCCACCCTCCTGTCACCCCTGTCCACCCTCCTGTCACCCATGTTCACTCTCATCCACCCTCCTGTCACCCATGTTCACCCTCCTGTCATCCCTTTCACTCCCGCCCACCCTCCTGTCACCCATGTTCACCCTCCTGTCATCCCTTTCACTCCCGTCCACCCTCCTGTCACCCATGTCCACCCCCCCTGTCCACCCTCCTGTCACCCCTGTCCACCCTCCTGTCACCCATGTTCACCCTCATCCACCCTCCTGTCACCCATGTTCACCCTTCTGTCATCCCTTTCACTCCCGTCCACCCTCCTGTCCCCCATGTTCACCACCCCGTCCAACCCCCCTGTTCACCCTCCTGTCACCCATGTTCACCCTCCTGTCACCCCTGTCCATCCTCCTGTCACCCCTGTTCACACCCATGTTCACCCTCCTGTCATCCCTTTCACTCCCGTCCGCCCCCTCCTGTCACCCATGTTCACCCCCTCCTGTCACCCATGTTCATACCCTCCTGTCACCCATGTTCACCCCCTCCTGTCACCCCTGTCCACCCCTCTGTCACCCCTGTCCACCCCCCTCCCCCTGTACACCCTCCTGTCACCCATGTTCACCCTCATCCACCCTCCTGTCACCCATGTTCACCCTACTGTCACCCATGTTCACCACCCCCGTCACCTCTGTTCACCACCCCATCACCCCTGTCCACCCTCCTGTCACCCATGTTCACACCCCTGTCCACCCTCCTGTCACCCATGTTCACCCTCCTGTCATCCCTTTCACTCCTGTGCACCCTGCTGTCACCCATGTTCACCACCCCCCCCCCGTCATCCACATCCACCCCCCCCCCCCCGTCCACCCTCCTGTAACCCCTGTCCACCCTCCTGTCACCCCTGTTCACACCCCTGTCCACCCTCCTGTCACCCATGTTCACCCTTCTGTCATCCCTTTCACTCCCATCCACCCTCCTGTCACCCATGTTCACCCTCCTGTCACCCATGTTCACCCTCCTGTCATCCCTTTCACTCCCGTCCACCCTCCTGTCACCCATGTTCACCACCCCGTCCACCCCCCCTGTTCACCCTCCTGTCACCCATGTTCACCCTCCTGTCACCCCTGTCCACCCTCCTGTCACCCCTGTTCACACCCATGTTCACCCTCCTGTCATCCCTTTCACTCCCGTCCGCCCCCTCCTGTCACCCATGTTCACCCCCTCCTGTCACCCATGTTCATCCCCTCCTGTCACCCATGTTCACCTCCTCCTGTCACCCATGTTCACCCCCTCCTGTCACCCCTGTCCACCCCTCTGTCACCCCTGTCCACCCCCCTCCCCCTGTCCACCCTCCTGTCACCCATGTTCACCCTCATCCACCCTCCTGTCACCCATGTTCACCACCCCCGTCACCCCTGTTCACCACCCCGTCACCCCTGTCCACCCTCCTGTCACCCATGTTCACACCCCTGTCCTCCCTCCTGTCACCCATGTTCACCCTCCTGTCATCCCTTTCACTCCTGTGCACCCTGCTGTCACCCATGTTCACCACCCCCCGTCATCCATATCCACCCCCCCCCTGTCCACCCTCCTGTAACCCCAGTCCACCCTCCTGTCACCCCTGTTCACACCCCTGTCCACCCTCCTGTCACCCATGTTCACCCTTCTGTCATCCCTTTCATTCCAGTCCACCCTCCTGTCACCCATGTTCACCCTCCTGTCACCCATGTTCACCACCCCCCGTCATCCATATCCACCCCCCCGTCCACCCTCCTGTCACCCCTGTTCACACCCATGTTCACCCTCCTGTCATCCCTTTCACTCCCGTCCACCCCCCCTGTCACCCATGTTCACCCCCTTCTGTCACCCATGTTCACCCCCTTCTGTCACCCTTGTTCACCCTCCTGTCATCCCTTTCACCCATGTTCTACCCCCCATCACCCATGTTCACCCCCTCCTGTCACCCATGTTCACCCTCATGTCATCCCTTTCACTCCCATCCACCCTCCTGTCACCCATGTCCACCCCCCCTGTCCACCCTCCTGTCACCCATGTTCACCCTCATCCACCCTCCTGTCACCCATGTTCACCCTCCTGTCATCCCTTTTACTCCCGTTCACCCTCCTGTCATCCATGTTCACCACCCCCGTCACCCCTGTCCACCCCCCCTGTCCACCCTCCTGTCACCCCTGTCCACCCTCCTGTCACCCATGTTCCCCCTCCTGTCACCCATGTTCACCACCCCTGTCCACCCTCCTGTCACCCCTGTTCACACCCATGTTCACCCTCCTGTCATCACTTTCACTCCCGTCCACCCCCCCCTGTCACCCATGTTCACCCCCTCCTGTCACCCATGTTCACCCCCTCCTGTCACCCATGTTCACCCCCTCCTGTCATCCCTTTCACTCCCATCCATCCTCCTGTCACCCCTGTCCACCCCCCCCTGTCCACCCTCCTGTCACCCATGTTCACCCTCATCCACCCTCCTGTCACCCATGTTCACCCTCCTGTCACCCATGTTCACCACCCCCGTCACCCCAGTCCACCCTCCTGTCACCTCTGTCCACCCTCCTGTCACCCCTGTTCACACCCATGTTCACCCTCCTGTCATCCCTTTCACTCCCGTCCACCCCCTCCTGTCACCCATGTTCACCCCCTCCTGTCACCCATGTTCACCCCCCCCCGTCATCCCTTTCACTCCCGTCCACCCCCCCCCCCCTGTCCACCCTCCTGTCACCCATGTTCACCCTCATCCACCCTCCTGTCACCCATGTTCACCACCCTCCTGTCACCCCTGTCCACCCTCCTGTCACCCATGTTCACCCACCTGTCACCCATGTTCACCCACCTGTCACCCATGTTCACCCTCCTGTCACCCCTGTCCACCCTCCTGTCACCCCTGTTCACACCCGTGTTCACCCTCCTGTCATCCCTTTCACTCCCGTCCACCTCCGTCCACCCCACTTGTCCACCCTCCTGTCACCCATGTTCACACCCCTGTCCACCCTCCTGTCACCCATGTTCACCCTCCTGTCATCCCTTTCACTCCTGTTCACCCCCCCCCCCCATCACCCATGTCCACCCCCCTCCTGTCACCCATGTTCACCCTCCTGTCATCCCTTTTCACTCCCGTCCACCCCTCCTGTCACCCATGTTCACCCTCCTGTCATCCCTTTCACTCCCGTTCACCCCCCCCCCCCCCCCGTCACCCATGTCCACCCCCCCCTGTCACCCTGTCCACCCTCCTGGCATCCCTGTCACCCCCGTCCACCCTCCTGTCATCCCTCTGTCACCCATGTTCACCCTCCTGTTGACCCATGTACACTCCTCTACACCCCTCTGTCCACTCCTCTACACCCCTCTGTACACTCCTCTACACCCCTCTGTCACCCATGTCCACTCCTCTTTCATCCATGTACACTCCTCTACACCCCTCTTTCATCCATGTCCACTCCTCTACACCCCTCTGTCACCCATGTCCACTCCTCTACACCCCCTGTCCACCCTCCTGTCACCCATGTTCACCCTCCTGTCATCCCTTTCACTCCCGTCCACTCCCTCCTGTCACCATGTTCACCCCTCCTGTCATCCCTTTCACTCATGTTCACCCCCTCTGTCACCCATGTCCACTCCTCTACACCCCTGTTACCCATGTACACTCCTCTATACCCCTCTGTCCACTCCTCTACACCCCTGTCACCCATGTACGCTCCTCTACACCCCTCTGTCCACTCCTCTACACCCCTGTCACCCATGTACACTCCTCTACACCCCTCTGTCCACTCCTCTACACCCCTCTGTCCTCTCCTCTACACCCCTCTGTACACTCCTCTACACCCCTCTGTCACCCATGTCCACTCCTCTACACCCCTCTGTCACTCATGTACACTCCTCTACACCCCTCTGTCACCCATGTACACTCCTCTACACCCCTCTGTCACCATGTTCACCCCTCCTGTCATCCCTTTCACCCCCCCCCGTCACCCATGTTCACCCCCCCGTCACCCATGTCCACTCCTCTACACCCCTGTCACCCATGTACGCTCCTCTACACCCCTCTGTCCACTCCTCTACACCCCTGTCACCCATGTACGCTCCTCTATACCCCCCTGTCCACTCCTCTACACCCCTGTCACCCATGTACGCTCCTCTATACCCCTCTGTCCACTCCTCTACACCCCTGTCACCCATGTACGTTCCTCTACACCCCTCTGTCCACTCCTCTACACCCCTGTCACTCATGTACACTCCTCTACACCCCTCTGTACACTCCTCTACACCCCTCTGTACACTCCTCTACACCCCTGTCACCCATGTATGCTCCTCTACACCCCTCTGTCCACTCCTCTACACCCCTCTGTCCACTCCTCTACACCCCTGTCACCCATGTACGCTCCTCTACACTCCTCTACACCCCTCTGTACACTCCTCTACACCCCTGTCACCCATGTACGCTCCTCTACACCCCTCTCTCCACTCCTCTACACCCCTGGCACTCATGTACGCTCCTCTACACCCCTCTGTACACTCCTCTACACCCCTCTCACCCATGTACGCTCCTCTGCACCCCTCTGTACACTCCTCTACACCCCTCCTGTGCACCCTGCTGTCACTCATGTTCACCACCCCCCGTCATCCATATCCACCCCCCCCTGTCCACCCTCCTGTAACCCCAGTCCACCCTTCTGTCACCCCTGTTCACACCCCTGTCCACCCTCCTGTCACCCATGTTCACCCTTCTGTCATCCCTTTCACTCCCGTCCACCCTCCTGTCACCCATGTTCACCCTCCTGTCACCCATGTTCACCACCCCCCCTCATCCATATCCATCCCCCACGTCCACCCTCCTGTCACCCCTGTTCACACCCATGTTCACCCTCCTGTCATCCCTTTCACTCCCGTCCACCCCCCCTGTCACTCATGTTCACCCCCTTCTGTCACCCATGTTCACCCCCTTCTGTCACCCTTGTTCACCCTCCTGTCATCCCTTTCACCCATGTTCTACCCTGCATCACCCATGTTCACCCCCTCCTGTCACCCATGTTCACCCTCATGTCATCCCTTTCACTCCCGTCCACCCTCCTGTCACCCATGTCCACCCCCCCTGTCCACCCTCCTGTCACCCCTGTCTACCCTTCTGTCACCCATGTTCACCCTCATGTCATCCCTTTCACTCCCGTCCACCCTCCTGTCACCCATGTCCACCCCCCCTGTCCACCCTCCTGTCACCCCTGTCTACCCTCCTGTCACCCATGTTCACCCTCATCCACCCTCCTGTCACCCATGTTCACCCTCCTGTCATCCCTTTTACTCCCGTTCACCCTCCTGTCACCCATGTTCACCACCCCCGTCACCCCTGTCCACCACCCCTGTCCACCCTCCTGTCACCCATGTTCCCCCTCCTGTCACCCATGTTCACCACCCCTGTCCACCCTCCTGTCACCCCTGTTCACACCCATGTTCACCCTCCTGTCATCACTTTCACTCCCGTCCACCCCCCCTGTCACCCATGTTCACCCCCTCCTGTCACCCATGTTCACCCCCTCCTGTCACCCATGTTCACCCCCTCCTGTCACCCATGTCCACCCCCTCCTGTCATCCCTTTCACTCCCATCCATCCTCCTGTCACCCCTGTCCACCCCCCCCTGTCCACCCTCCTGTCACCCATGTTCACCCTCATCCACCCTCCTGTCACCCATGTTCACCCTCCTGTCACCCATGTTCACCACCCCCGTCACCCCTGTTCACCACCCCGTCACCCCAGTCCACCCTCCTGTCACCCCTTTCCACCCTCCTGTCACCCCTGTTCACACCCATGTTCACCCTCCTGTCATTCCTTTCACTCCCGTCCACCCCCTCCTGTCACCCATGTTCACCCCCTCCTGTCACCCATGTTCACCCCCCCCCTGTCATCCCTTTCACTCCCGTCCACCCCCCCCTGTCCACCCTCCTGTCACCCATGTTCACCCTCATCCACCCTCCTGTCACCCATGTTCACCACCCTCCTGTCACCCCTGTCCACCCTCCTGTCACCCATGTTCACCCACCTGTCACCCATGTTCACCCACCTGTCACCCATGTTCACCCTCCTGTCACCCCTGTCCACCCTCCTGTCACCCCTGTTCACACCCGTGTTCACCCTCCTGTCATCCCTTTCACTCCCGTCCACCCCCCCCCCCCCCGTCCACCCCACTTGTTCACCCTCCTGTCACCCATGTTCACACCCCTGTCCACCCTCCTGTCACCCATGTTCACCCTCCTGTCATCCCTTTCACTCCTGTTCACCCCCCCCCGTCACCCATGTTCCCCCCCCCGGTAACCCATGTCAACCCCCCTCCTGTCACCCATGTTCACCCTCCTGTCATCCCTTTTCACTCCCGTCCACCCCTCCTGTCACCCATGTTCACCCTCCTGTCATCCCTTTCACTGCCGTTCACCCCCCCGTCACCCATGTCCACCCCCCCTGTCACCCCGTCCACCCTCCTGTCATCCCTGTCACCCCCGTCCACCCTCCTGTCATCCCTCTGTCACCCATGTTCACCCTCCTGTTGACCCATGTACACTCCTCTACACCCCTCTGTCCACTCCTCTACACCCCTCTGTCCACTCCTCTACACCCCTCTGTACACTCCTCTACACCCCTCTGTCACCCATGTCCACTCCTCTTTCATCCATGTACACTCCTCTACACCCCTCTTTCATCCATGTCCACTCCTCTACACCCCCCCTGTCACCCATGTTCACCCCCTTCTGTCACCCATGTTCACCCCCTTCTGTCACCCTTGTTCACCCTCCTGTCATCCCTTTCACCCATGTTCTACCCCCCATCACCCATGTTCACCCCCTCCTGTCACCCATGTTCACCCTCATGTCATCCCTTTCACTCCCGTCCACCCTCCTGTCACCCATGTCTACCCTCCTGTCACCCATGTTCACCCTCATCCACCCTCCTGTCACCCATGTTCACCCTCCTGTCATCCCTTTTACTCCCGTTCACCCTCCTGTCACCCATGTTCACCACCCCCGTCACCCCTGTCCACCACCCCTGTCCACCCTCCTGTCACCCCTGTCCACCCTCCTGTCACCCATGTTCCCCCTCCTGTCACCCATGTTCACCACCCCTGTCCACCCTCCTGTCACCCCTGTTCACACCCATGTTCACCCTCCTGTCATCACTTTCACTCCCGTCCACCCCCCCTGTCACCCATGTTCACCCCTCCTGTCACCCATGTTCACCCCCTCCTGTCACCCATGTTCACCCCCTCCTGTCACCCATGTTCACCCCCTCCTGTCATCCCTTTCACTCCCATCCATCCTCCTGTCACCCCTGTCCACCCCCCCCTGTCCACCCTCCTGTCACCCATGTTCACCCTCATCCACCCTCCTGTCACCCATGTTCACCCTCCTGTCACCCATGTTCACCACCCCGTCACCCCAGTCCACCCTCCTGTCACCCCTGTCCACCCTCCTGTCACCCCTGTTCACACCCATGTTCACCCTCCTGTCATCCCTTTCATTCCCGTCCACCCCCTCCTGTCACCCATGTTCACCCCCTCCTGTCACCCATGTTCACCCCCCCCTGTCATCCCTTTCACTCCCGTCCACCCCCCCCCTGTCCACCCTCCTGTCACCCATGTTCACCCTCATCCACCCTCCTGTCACCCATGTTCACCACCCTCCTGTCACCCCTGTCCACCCTCCTGTCACCCATGTTCACCCACCTGTCACCCATGTTCACCCACCTGTCACCCATGTTCACCCTCCTGTCACCCCTGTCCACCCTCCTGTCACCCCTGTTCACACACGTGTTCACCCTCCTGTCATCCCTTTCACTCCCGTCCACCCCCGTCCACCCCACTTGTCCACCCTCCTGTCACCCATGTTCACACCCCTGTCCACCCTCCTGTCACCCATGTTCACCCTCCTGTCATCCCTTTCACTCCTGTTCACCCCCCCCCCCCGTCACCCATGTTCACCCCCCGGTAACCCATGTCCACCCCCCTCCTGTCACCCATGTTCACCCTCCTGTCATCCCTTTTCACTCCCGTCCACCCCTCCTGTCACCCATGTTCACCCTCCTGTCATCCCTTTCACTCCCGTTCACCCCCCCCCCCCCCCGTCACCCATGTCCACCCCCCCTGTCACCCCGTCCACCCTCCTGTCATCCCTGTCACCCCCGTCCACCCTCCTGTCATCCCTCTGTCACCCATGTTCACCCTCCTGTTGACCCATGTACACTCCTCTACACCCCTCTGTCCACTCCTCTACACCCCTTTGTACACTCCTCTACACCCCTCTGTCACCCATGTCCACTCCTCTTTCATCCATGTACACTCCTCTACACCCCTCTTTCATCCATGTCCACTCCTCTACACCCCTCTGTCACCCATGTCCACTCCTCTACACCCCCTGTCCACCCTCCTGTCACCCATGTTCACCCTCCTGTCATCCCTTTCACTCCCGTCCACTCCCTCCTGTCACCATGTTCACCCCTCCTGTCATCCCTTTCACTCATGTTCACCCCCTCTGTCACCCATGTCCACTCCTCTACACCCCTGTTACCCATGTACACTCCTCTATACCCCTCTGTCCACTCCTCTACACCCCTGTCACCCATGTACGCTCCTCTACACCCCTCTGTCCACTCCTCTACACCCCTGTCACCCATGTACACTCCTCTACACCCCCTCTGTCCACTCCTCTACACCCCTCTGTCCTCTCCTCTACACCCCTCTGTACACTCCTCTACACCCCTCTGTCACCCATGTCCACTCCTCTACACCCCTCTGTCACTCATGTACACTCCTCTACACCCCTCTGTCACCCATGTACACTCCTCTACACCCCTCTTTCATCCATGTACACTCCTCTACACCCCTCTGTCACCATGTTCACCCCTCCTGTCATCCCTTTCACCCCCCCCGTCACCCATGTTCACCCCCCCGTCACCCATGTTCACCCCCTCTGTCACCCATGTCCACTCCTCTACACCCCTGTCACCCATGTACGCTCCTCTACACCCTTCTGTCCACTCCTCTACACCCCTGTCACCCATGTACGCTCCTCTATACCCCTCTGTCCACTCCTCTACACCCCTGTCACCCATGTACGCTCCTCTATACCCCTCTGTCCACTCCTCTACACCCCTGTCACCCATGTACGTTCCTCTACACCCCTCTGTCCACTCCTCTACACCCCTGTCACCCATGTACGCTCCTCTACACCCCTCTGTCCACTCCTCTACACCCCTGTCACCCATGTACGCTCCTCTATACCCCTCTGTCCACTCCTCTACACCCCTGTCACCCATGTACGCTCCTCTATACCCCTCTGTCCACTCCTCTACACCCCTGTCACCCATGTACGTTCCTCTACACCCCTCTGTCCACTCCTCTACACCCCTGTCACCCATGTACACTCCTCTACACCCCTCTGTCCACTCCTGTCCACTCCTCTACACCCCTCTGTACACTCCTCTACACCCCTGTCACCCATGTATGCTCCTCTACACCCCTCTGTCCACTCCTCTACACCCCTCTGTCCACTCCTCTACACCCCTGTCACCCATGTACGCTCCTCTACACTCCTCTACACCCCTCTGTTTACTCCTCTACACCCCTGTCACCCATGTACGCTCCTCTACACCCCTCTCTCCACTCCTCTACACCCCTGGCACTCATGTACGCTCCTCTACACCCCTCTGTACACTCCTCTACACCCCTCTCACCCATGTACGCTCCTCTGCACCCCTCTGTACACTCCTCTACACCCCTCCTGTGCACCCTGCTGTCACTCATGTTCACCACCCCCCGTCATCCATATCCACCCCCCCTGTCCACCCTCCTGTAACCCCAGTCCACCCTCCTGTCACCCCTGTTCACACCCCTGTCCACCCTCCTGTCACCCATGTTCACCCTTCTGTCATCCCTTTCACTCCCGTCCACCCTCCTGTCACCCATGTTCACCCTCCTGTCACCCATGTTCACCACCCCCCGTCATCCATATCCACCCCCCCCCCCCGTCCACCCTCCTGTCACCCCTGTTCACACCCATGTTCACCCTCCTGTCATCCCTTTCACTCCCGTCCACCCCCCCTGTCACCCATGTTCACCCCCTTCTGTCACCCATGTTCACCCCCTTCTGTCACCCTTGTTCACCCTCCTGTCATCCCTTTCACCCATGTTCTACCCCCCATCACCCATGTTCACCCCCTCCTGTCACCCATGTTCACCCTCATGTCATCCCTTTCACTCCCGTCCACCCTCCTGTCACCCATGTCCACCCCCCCTGTCCACCCTCCTGTTACCCCTGTCTACCCTCCTGTCACCCATGTTCACCCTCATCCACCCTCCTGTCACCCATGTTCACCCTCCTGTCATCCCTTTTACTCCCGTTCACCCTCCTGTCACCCATGTTCACCACCCCCGTCACCCCTGTCCACCACCCCTGTCCACCCTCCTGTCACCCCTGTCCACCCTCCTGTCACCCATGTTCCCCCTCCTGTCACCCATGTTCACCACCCCTGTCCACCCTCCTGTCACCCCTGTTCACACCCATGTTCACCCTCCTGTCATCACTTTCACTCCCGTCCACCCCCCCTGTCACCCATGTTCACCCCCTCCTGTCACCCATGTTCACCCCCTCCTGTCACCCATGTTCACCCCCTCCTGTCATCCCTTTCACTCCCATCCATCCTCCTGTCACCCCTGTCCACCCCCCCCTGTCCACCCTCCTGTCACCCATGTTCACCCTCATCCACCCTCCTGTCACCCATGTTCACCCTCCTGTCACCCATGTTCACCACCCCCGTCACCCCTGTTCACCACCCCGTCACCCCAGTCCACCCTCCTGTCACCCCTTTCCACCCTCCTGTCACCCCTGTTCACACCCATGTTCACCCTCCTGTCATTCCTTTCACTCCCGTCCACCCCCTCCTGTCACCCATGTTCACCCCCTCCTGTCACCCATGTTCACCCCCTCCTGTCACCCATGTTCACCCCCTCCCGTCATCCCTTTCACTCCCGTCCACCCCCCCTGTCCACCCTCCTGTCACCCATGTTCACCCTCATCCACCCTCCTGTCACCCATGTTCACCACCCTCCTGTCACCCCTGTCCACCCTCCTGTCACCCATGTTCACCCACCTGTCACCCATGTTCACCCACCTGTCACCCATGTTCACCCTCCTGTCACCCCTGTCCACCCTCCTGTCACCCCTGTTCACACCCGTGTTCACCCTCCTGTCATCCCTTTCACTCCCGTCCACCCCCGTCCACCCCACTTGTCCACCCTCCTGTCACCCATGTTCACACCCCTGTCCACCCTCCTGTCACCCATGTTCACCCTCCTGTCATCCCTTTCACTCCTGTTCACCCCCCCCCCCCCCCGTCACCCATGTTCACCCCCCGGTAACCCATGTCCACCCCCCTCCTGTCACCCATGTTCACCCTCCTGTCATCCCTTTTCACTCCCGTCCACCCCTCCTGTCACCCATGTTCACCCTCCTGTCATCCCTTTCACTCCCGTTCACCCCCCCGTCACCCATGTCCACCCCCCCTGTCACCCCGTCCACCCTCCTGTCATCCCTGTCACCCCCGTCCACCCTCCTGTCATCCCTCTGTCACCCATGTTCACCCTCCTGTTGACCCATGTACACTCCTCTACACCCCTCTGTCCACTCCTCTACACCCCTCTGTCCACTCCTCTACACCCCTCTGTACACTCCTCTACACCCCTCTGTCACCCATGTCCACTCCTCTTTCATCCATGTACACTCCTCTACACCCCTCTTTCATCCATGTCCACTCCTCTACACCCCTCTGTCACCCATGTCCACTCCTCTACACCCCCTGTCCACCCTCCTGTCACCCATGTTCACCCTCCTGTCATCCCTTTCACTCCCGTCCACTCCCTCCTGTCACCATGTTCACCCCTCCTGTCATCCCTTTCACTCGTGTTCACCCCCTCTGTCACCCATGTCCACTCCTCTACACCCCTGTTACCCATGTACACTCCTCTATACCCCTCTGTCCACTCCTCTACACCCCTGTCACCCATGTACGCTCCTCTACACCCCTCTGTCCACTCCTCTACACCCCTGTCACCCATGTACACTCCTCTACACCCCTCTGTCCACTCCTCTACACCCCTCTGTCCTCTCCTCTACACCCCTCTGTACACTCCTCTACACCCCTCTGTCACCCATGTCCACTCCTCTACACCCCTCTGTCACTCATGTACACTCCTCTACACCCCTCTGTCACCCATGTACACTCCTCTACACCCCTCTTTCATCCATGTACACTCCTCTACACCCCTCTGTCACCATGTTCACCCCTCCTGTCATCCCTTTCACCCCCCCCCCCCCCGTCACCTATGTTCACCCCCCCCGTCACCCATGTCCACTCCTCTACACCCCTGTCACCCATGTACGCTCCTCTACACCCCTCTGTCCACTCCTCTACACCCCTGTCACCCATGTACGCTCCTCTATACCCCTCTGTCCACTCCTCTACACCCCTGTCACCCATGTACGCTCCTCTATACCCCTCTGTCCACTCCTCTACACCCCTGTCACCCATGTACGTTCCTCTACACCCCTCTGTCCACTCCTCTACACCCCTGTCACCCATGTACACTCCTCTACACCCCTCTGTCCACTCCTGTCCACTCCTCTACACCCCTCTGTCCACTCCTCTACACCCCTGTCACCCATGTATGCTCCTCTACACCCCTCTGTCCACTCCTCTACACCCCTCTGTCCACTCCTCTACACCCCTGTCACCCATGTACGCTCCTCTACACTCCTCTACACCCCTGTCACCCATGTACGCTCCTCTACACCCCTCTCTCCACTCCTCTACACCCCTGTCACTCATGTACGCTCCTCTACACCCCTCTGTACACTCCTCTACACCCCTCTCACCCATGTACGCTCCTCTGCACCCCTCTGTACACTCCTCTACACCCCTCTGTCACCCATGTCCACTCCTCTACACCCCTCTTTCATCCATGTACACTCCTCTACACCCCTCTTTCATCCATGTACACTCCTCTACACCCCTCTGTCACCCATGTCCACTCCTCTACACCCCCTGTCACCCCTGTCCACCCTCCTTTCACCCATGTTCACCCTCCTGTCATCCCTTTCACTCCCGTCCACTCCCTCCTGTCACCATGTTCACCCCTCCTGTCATCCCTTTCACTCATGTTCACCCCCTCTGTCACCCATGTCCACTCCTCTACACCCCTGTCACCCATGTACGCTCCTCTACACCCCTCTGTCCACTCCTCTACACCCCTGTCACCCATGTACACTCCTCTATACCCCTCTGTCCACTCCTCTACACCCCTGTGTCCTCTACTCTACACCCCTCTGTGCACTCCTCTACACCCCTCTGTCACCCATGTCAACTCCTCTACACCCCTCTGTCACCCATGTACACTCCTCTACACCCCTCTTTCATCCATGTACACTCCTCTACGCCCCTCTGTCACCCATGTCCACCCTCCTGTACACCCCTGTCCACCCTCCTGTCACCATGTTCACCCCTCCTGTCATCCCTTTCACTCCCGTTCACCCCCCCTGTCAGCCATGTTCACCCCCCCCCCCCCCGTCACCCATGTTCACACCCTCTGTCACCCATGTCCACTCCTCTACACCCCTGTCACCCATGTATGCTCCTCTACACCCCTCTGTCCACTCCTCTACACCCCTGTCACCCATGTACACTCCTCTATACCCCTCTGTCCACTCCTCTACACCCCTGTCACCCATGTACGCTCCTCTACACCCCTCTGTCCATTCCTTTACACCCCTGTCACCCATGTACACTCCTCTACAACCCTCTGTCCACTCCTCTACACCCCTGTCACCCATATACACTCCTCTACACCCCTCTGTCCACTCCTGTCCACTCCTCTGTACACTCCTCTACACCCCTGTCACCCATGTATGCTCCTCTACACCCCTCTGTCCACTCCTCTACACCCCTGTCACCCATGTACACTCATCTACACCCCTCTGTCCACTCCTCTACACCCCTGTCACCCATGTACGCTACTCTACACCCCTCTGTCCACTCCTCTAGACCCCTGTCACCCATGTACGCTCCTCTACACCCCTCTGTACACTCCTCTACACCCCTGTCACCCATGTACGCTCCTCTACACCCCTCTCTCCACTCCTCTACACCCCTGTCACTCATGTACGCTCCTCTACACCCCTCTGTACACTCCTCTATACCCCTGTCATCCATGTACGTTCCTCTGCACCCCTCTGTCCGCTCCTCTGCACCCCTCTGTCCACTCCTCTGCACCCCTCTGTCCGCTCCTCTACACCTCTCTGTCCACTCCTCTACACCCCTCTGTACACTCCTCTACACCCCTGTCACCCATGTACGCTCCTCTACACCCCTCTCTCCACTCCTCTACACCCCTGTCACCCATGTACACTCCTCTACACCCCTCTGTCCACTCCTCTACACCCCTGTCACCCATGTACACTCCTCTACACCCCTCTGTACACTCCTCTACACCCCTGTCACCCATGTACGCTCCTCTACACCCCTCTCTCCACTCCTCTACACCCCTGTCACTCATGTACGCTCCTCTACACCCCTCTGTACACTCCTCTACACCCCTGTCACCCATGTACGCTCCTCTGCACCCCTCTGTCCGCTCCTCTGCACCCCTCTGTCCGCTCCTCTGCACCCCTCTGTCCGCTCCTCTGCACCCCTCTGTCTGCTCCTCTACACCTCTCTGTCCACTCCTCTACACCCCTCTGTACACTCCTCTACACCCCTGTCACCCATGTACGCTCCTCTACACCCCTCTCTCCACTCCTCTACACCCCTGTCACCCATGTACACTCCTCTACACCCCTCTGTCCACTCCTTTACACCTCTCTGTCCACTCCTCTACACCCCGTCACCCATGTCCACTCCTCTACACCCCCCTGTCACCCATGTACACTCCTCTACACCCCTCTCTCCACTCCTCTACACCCCTGTCACCCATGTCTGCTTCTCTACACCCCTGTCACCCATGTACGCTCCTCTACACCCCTCTGTACACTCATCTACCCCCTCTGTCACCCATGTACACTCCTCTACACCCCTTTGTCACCCATGTACGCTCCTCTACACCCCTCTGTCCACTTCTCTACACCCCTGTCACCCATGTACGCTCTTCTACACCCCTCTGTACACTCCTCTACACCCCTGTCACCCATGTATGCTCCTCTACACCCCTCTGTCCGCTCCTCTACACCCCTGTCATCCATGTACACTCCTCTACACCCCTCTGTCCGCTCCTCTACGCCCCTCTGTCTACTCCTCTACACCCCTCTGTCCACTCCTCTACACCCCTCTGTCCACTCCTCTACACCCCTTTGTCACCCATGTATGCTCCTCTATACCCCTCTGTCCACTCCTCTACACCCCTGTCACCCATGTACGCTCCTCTAGACCCCTCTGTCCACTCCTCTACACCCCTATTACCCATGTACACTCCTCTACACCCCTCTGTCCGCTCCTCTACGCCCCTCTGTCTACTCCTCTACACCCCTCTGTCCACTCCTCTACACCCCTCTGTCCACTCCTCTACACCCCTTTGTCACCCATGTATGCTCCTCTATACCCCTCTGTCCACTCCTCTACACCCCTGTCACCCATGTATGCTCCTCTACACCCCTCTGTCTGCTCCTCTACACCTCTATGTCCACTCCTCTACACCCCTCTGTCCACTCCTCTACACCCCTCTGTCCACTCCTCTACACCCCTCTGTCCACTCCTCTACACCCTTGTCACCCATGTACGCTCCTCTACATCCCTTTCACCCATGTACACTCTTCTACACCCCTCTGTCACTCATGTAAAAAAAAGTTTGGCGCCTAATAGATTTGTTTTGCAGGTTTAACGGTGAAGAATTGTGTGTGGAAGAAATCGTGATGATGGCCCGGACCAGATGGAGAAGAGATGGCAACATTGCAAATTAGAGAAGATGTCATTGGTGAGTTGCTGTATAAAGCAGCACTTTAAACTACATACCCCCTGATAAATAGATATAGTGCATTGCATTTTTACCATTTTCTTTTTCTTTTTTTTTTTTGAACATCAACCTCGGTAGCGGTGCCCCGCGGATTTTTTTTTTTTGAGGTGTGCCCGACCCGAAAAAGGTTGGGAAACACTGCCCTAGACTATCCCTTTACTGGCAACAGTAGAGCCGGTGCTATAGCTACATAGTGAACAATGCGGGCGACATAAACCATGATCTATGTAAGCTGAAAGCAAGAATCTAGGGCTACCTATTGTAAACTTAATAACTTGTGAATACTGAGCTTAGAGGATTACCAATCCAGCAAGCAACTCTAATGTGGTTTTCTGGTATTAGGATCAAGAGGTGGAATGTTATGGACATGAAAATTACATACATTTTATTTGCTATATTAGTGATCCTAGACCAAGAAAGCCACATGGGTTTAGACAAAGGAAAGATGGAGGACCTGGGGTCTCCTAGTCATGTTCAAAGGGGGCCAATAGATGGCCTTTTGTAACATTAGACAAAGACCACCTATGGGTGAGCTAAGGGGCGGAGAAAACATAATAAAAGCCCATTGAACAGGGGCCAAGTCCTCTTTTCTCTTCTGGGGCTGCATACCAACACACCTTTCCATTCAGCTTCCTGTTCGGGCCTTATCCTGAGACAAAGGACTGCAGCCTTTCCCATGCCTGGCATTTGTTCATCATACTTGCTGTAAAAGGTTCCCCGAAGCGAAGTATTTCAGTATTATATTCTTTGTGTGTATTTGTATCTTTTAAGGAAAATCCCCCCATATAGCCAATTATTGGGTTTCTGTTTTTATTAAGGTTTTCAGTAAAGAATAAAGTATACAATACATGTAACATAGTTAAGGCCCTTTATGCCAACAGAAAAGGAATGTAGACTCCCATATGTAAGTTATCAATACAGTAAACATAAGTCCGATAAACTCGGATCGCCAAGTCTCAAGCCAGTTTTGGCTTCCAAATAGGGATACTTATAAAGGTTCCTCCGATTGAACAATAGTCACCAGATGAGCTATTTGAAGGAGACCCGACTATCTAAATCAATCAATATATGTTAAGACAGATTAGCCCGGTAACACAGGGTTGTGACCAATACAAAGACAGACACACAGGGGAAGACAACACGAATAGTGAAACAAGGGAGAGAAGATAGGTCCGGTAGGAGAAAGAGAAGGGAGAGAAAGAGAGGAAAAGTGCAAAGGCAGAAACTTCACGAAGGGTTACCCAGATAGTCCACCCAAGGTTGCCAGGTAGCTTCAAAAGACTGTTGGGAATCATTGAGGAGGCTCGTCAGTTTGTCATTAGCCATTATCCAGTTTAGCTTGGGGCGTATCAGCTGAAATTGCACAGAACCTGATTTCCAATTAGTCGCTATAGCTATCATGGCGGCTAGAAAGATGTAGGAAATAAGATTGCGAAGTCCCTTTGAGACATTCGGGATTGGGGCATTTAATAGAGCTTGCTCCGGGGATTTCACAAGGTTCACACCTGTGACCAACAGGATAAAATAGTAGACCCCTATCCAAAAGCGTTTTACTCGTGGGCAAGTCCACCAAATGTGGAACATAGTCCCCTGCTGCTGGCAATTACAGAAGCACAATGGAGTGGCTGTGGGGTACATTTTAGCTATTCTAGTAGGGACCAAGTACCATCGAAGTAGCACCTTCCAGCCCGCTTCCTGCAAGGATGTGTTAATGGAGAGTTTGGAGGTAATAGAGGCACTAAGGGTCCAATCTTTCAGGTCAATTTCCTTCCCCAGGTCCTTCTCCCAGGCAATCATATACGGTAATTTGGTAGGGGTAGATAAGAGTGTTATAGATAGAAGAGATAGTGCCCCTACTGTTAAAAGCAAGTATGGGGTTTCTACTATAATTGTTGTATATGTGTTTCCTTACACTGCAGATTTAAGATTCTACTGATAAAATCTTTTTCTCTTTTCTCTCTTTTAGTTAGAGTGTGTTTTAGTTAGTTGTGTATTAAAACATCTTTATTTCTGCCAGTATTTGGATGTGTAGTGTTAATGTGTGCATTGGATATTAGGATATAACTCTTCCAAAATTCCTAAAATAGGTTGGTCTGTGGGGTGTTTATGAATGCATTTGGTCACTGGTAATACTGCTCAGCTAAATGTCTATACACCTGGTCTGTGAATATATTGTATTCACATGACCGCACGGTGGCAGCCATTTTGTGTCTCAGATGCATGGTCTGCAGATATTTTAACTGGTTGTATAACCTTTGGAGCCAAGTCCAATTCGACCCCCAAGCCACGAACCACAACAGGGTTAAACAAGTATATTAGAAAAAACATTGTTTTGCTAAGATGCATCACATATAAAAAGTTTTTATGTCCGACAGTGCCAATTTAAAGGGGTTATCCAGGAAAAAACTTTTTTTTATATATCAACTGGCTCCAGAAAGTTAAACAGATTTGTAAATTACTTCTATTAAAAAATCTTAATCCTTCCAATAATTATCAGCTGCCGAAGTTAAGTTGTTCTTTTGTGTCTGGCAACAGTGCTTTCTGCAGACATCTCTGCTTGTCTCGGGAACTGCAAAGAGTAGAAGAGGTTTGCTATGGGGATTTGCTTCTACTCTGGACAGTTCCCGAGACAGGTGTCATCAGAGAGCACTTAGACAGAACTTCAGTAGCTCATCAGTACTGGAAGCATTAAGATTTTTTAATAAAAGTAATTTACAAATCTGTTTTAACTTTCTGGAGCCAGTTGATATATATATATATATATATATATATATATATATACATATAAAAGTTTTTTCCTGGATAACCATTTAATTCCCCGCCTGAGTACCTATCAAGCTATATCAAATGGCTCGTCTCTCCTCTGCTAAAAGTCATCTCTACTTATCTGCGTGACACAAGAGATTTAATAACTGCTCTTGAAGGTTTTATCTGGCACCCTGAGTATAAGTTTGCTTCAACTGACGTGGAGGGCCTGTACACCCGCATCCCACATGATGCGGTTGTACAGGCAGTCCAAGAGTTTTTGAGTTGCACTGATAAGTCACACCATTTTATTCAGTTTGTTACTGAATCCATTTTCTTCATTCTAACAATTGCTTAACCCCTTAACGACCACGGACGTAAATGTACGTCCTGGTTTGGGGGCACTTCTCGCACATTTACGTCCTGTGTATGACCGCGAGCATCGGAACGGTGCTCGCGATACACAGCAGGTTCTGGCTGCTAGTAGCAGCTGGGGACCTGCTGGTAGTGGCCGACATCCGCGATCGTGCGGATGTCCGCCATTAACCCCTCAGATGCCGTGATCAATACAGATCACGGCATCTGCGACAGTGCAGCACTTTGAATGGATGATCGGGTCGCCCGCAACGCTGCCGCAGCGATCCGATCGTCCGGAATGGCAGTCGGAGGTCCCCTCACCTTCTACCGGGGACTTCTGCTCTGGTCTGAGATCGAGCAGACCAGAGCAGAACATCACCGATAATACTGAGCAGTGCTATGTCCTATACATAGCACTGAACAGTATTAGCAATCAAAGGATTGCTATAGATAGTCCCCTATGGGAACATAAAAAGTGTAAAATAAAAGTTGAAAAATGTAAAAATAAAAAGTAAAAAAAAGTGAAAAATACCATCCCCCAATAAAAATGAAAATTTTCGGTTTTTCCCATTTTTCCCCCAAAAAGTGTATTTTTTTTTTAATAAACATATTTGGTATCGCCACATGCATAAATTTCCGTACTATAAAAATATAATGTTAATTATCCCGAACGGTGAATGGCGTAAATGTAAAAATTTAAAAAAGTGAAAAAATGCAGCTTTTTTGTCACATTTTATTAAAACAAATTTATAAAAAAATGATCTAAAAGTTTTAAATATGCAACCCTGGTATCAATAAAAAGTACAGATGACGGCGCAAAAAATGAGCCCTCATACCGCCCTATATATGTAAAAATGAAAAAGTTACAGGTTGTCAAAATAGGGCGATTTTAGATTACTGATTTTGTACAAAAAGTTTTAGATTTTTTTTAAGCGGTACAAAAATATAAAAGTATCTAGCCATGGGTATCATTTTAATCGTATTGACCCACAGAATAAAGAACACATGTTATTTTTACCGTAAAGTGTATAGTGTGAAAACAAAACCCTCAAAAATGTGCTAAATTGTTGTTTTCATTAAAATTTTCCTCCCTAAAACAATGTTTTGGGGTTCGCTGTACATTTTATGGTAAAATGTTTCATTACAAAGTACAATTGGTCACACAAAAAACAAGCCATTATATTGGTCTGTAGATGGAAATATAAAGGAGTTATGGGTTTTAGAAGGAGAGGAGGAAAAAATGAAAACGCTAAAATAAAATTGGCCTGGTCCTTAAGGTTAAAATGGGCTTGGTCCTTAAGGGGTTAAAATATGATGCCCAATGGTACAGACAATTAGAAGGTACAGCAATGGGTAGCCTGATATCTTGCTCTTATGCAAATATCTTCCTTGCTATTTTCTAACAAAATTACATTTTCACCTCCTTAAAAGGGTACTCCTCTGGAAAAAATGTTTTTAAATCAACTGGTGCCAGAAAATTAAAAGGTACCTTTCATCAAAAAAACTTTTGATATATTATAGATTAATGTATGCAGAATAACTTATCCAATAGCAAGTTATTAATAAATATGCTTCTTTCTATTTAATTTTCCACTTTGAAAAAATGACCACTAGGGGTCTCCCTACCAGTCTGAAGTCTATAAAAAATGCTTGCGGCCAGGACTGGTAGGGAGACCGCTAGTGGTAATTTTTTCAAAGTGGAAAATTAAATAGAAAGAAGCATATTTTTTAATAACATGGTATTTGATATACTATAATATATCTAAAGTTTTTTTTGATGAAAGGTACCCTTTCAACAGATTTGTAAATTACTTCTATTTAAAAATAGACCACAGTGCTCTCTATTGACACCTCCGTTCATTTTAGGAACTGTCCAGAGCAGGATAGGTTTTCTATGAGGATTTGCTACTCATCTGGACAGTTCCTAAAATGGACAGAGGTGTCAACAGAGAACACTGTGGTCAGACAGAAAAATAAATAAAATAAAAAAAAGAACTTTGATGTTTAACTTTCTGTCACTAGTTAATAATAAAAAAAATGTTTACCAGTGGAATACCCCTTTAAATCCATTTGTGCATCATATAAAGCTGCTGTTAGGGTTTGTGGATTACATTTTGTGATAAGGGACAATTCAGAAGCTTTATTACAAGAATTCTTCTCCTATCTGAATAACATCAATACGGTAAATACGGTAAATATGAAATTTATGGAGTTTGGTGATCAATTACTACAATTTCTTGATGTCAAGTTTGAATTGTCAAGATAGAATTCCTCATAGTATTCCACTTAATATCTCCCTTAAAAATAGACAAAATAAAAGAGCAGTTTTTTCGTCCAGGAATACACCCATAAACAATATACCGTATTTTTCGCTGTATAAGACGCACTTTTTCTTCCCCAAAACTGGGGGGGAAAAGTCGGTGCATCTTATACGGCAAATACACCCCTATCGCGGCGGTCCCTGCGGCCATCAACGGCCGGGACCCGCGGCTAATACAGGACATCACCGATTGCGGTGATACCCTGTATTAGCCCTTCAGACGCGGCGATCAAAGCTAACCGCCGCATCAGAAGGGAAAGTAACACTAACCCCGCTGTTCAGTCGGGCTCTTCGGGACCGCCGCGATTTCACCGCGGTGGTCCCGAACAGCCCGACTGAATAGCCGGGTTAGTGCTTACAGGACACCGGGAGGGACCTTACCTGCCTCCTCAGTGTCTTCTCCGTTCAGGGATCCCCTGTATGGCCGGCGCTCTCCTTCCCCGTCATCACGTTGTCGCGTACGTGCGTCGGCGTGCGTAACGATGTGATGACGGCGACAGAGAGCGAGGATACCCGGCCGGCATCAGAGACGTTCCGGAGCGACGGGGACACGGCGACAGCGATGGAGCGACATCCAGGGCAGCGGTGACGGGTCCGGAGCGGCGGGGACACGTGAGTATTACCTCCTATGCAGTGGTCTTCAATCTGCGGACCTCCAGATGTTGCAAAACTACAACTCCCAGCATGCCCGGACAGCCAACGGCTGTCCGGGCATGCTGGGAGCTGTAGTTTTGTAACATCTGGAGGTCCGTAAGTTGAAGACCACTATTGGGTTAAAAATCTTAATTTTTTTTAGATTTTGCACCTATAAATTGGGTGCGTCTTATACGCCGGTGCGTCCCATAGGGCAAAAAATACGGTAATCAAACAAACCATCATGAAAAATTGGTACGTTACAATCCGATACTGACATCCATGGGTTAAATTGTCTCCCTCCAGTAATCTATATATATAAAACTCAATGTGTGTGTGTATGTATGTGTGTATGTTCCAGCATCACGTCCAAACGGCTAAAGATATTAACATGAAACTTGGCACACATGTTACTTATATGTCAACAATTTGCCTGGGGCGGGGTTTATGTTTAAAGTCCCATACAAGTCAATGGGAAATATATGTTACTGCTTAACTTCCAAACGGCTGGAGATATTTCGATAATACTTGGTCACATGTTACTTATATGTTACTTAATTTAACCCTTAACTACCCCCATTTGTGAGGGTCAGGGTTTTTGTTTAAAGTCCCATGCCAATCAATGAGAAATGTATGTTCCCACATAACTTCCGTATGGCTGGAGGTATTTCAATACCTGGTACACATATTACGGGTCGGGATAGGAGGTCGGGATAGGAGGTTGGGATAGGAGGTCGGAATAGGAGGTCGGAATAGGAGGACGGGATAGGAGGTCGAGATAGGACGGGATAGGAGGTCGGGATAGATGAAAGGGATAGGAAGTCGGGATAGATGGATGGGATAGGAGGTCGGGATAGGTTGACGGGATAGGAGGTCGGGATAGAAGGTCAGGATAGGAGGACGGGATAGGAGGTCAGGATAGGAGGTCGAGATAGGAGGACATGATAGGAGGTCGGAATAGGAGGTCAGGATAGGAGGTCGGGATAGGAGGTGGCGATAGGAGGACGGGATATGAGGACGAGATGTGAGGACGGTTTATGAGGTTGAGATGTGATGACGGGATAGGAGGTCGGGATAAGAGGTCGGGATAGGGGGTTGAGATATGACAACAATATATGAGGACGGGATATGAAGTCAAAAGCTTCCTCCTTTGTTTATTTTCCTCCCCAACAAGGATTAGGAAGGAAAAACCTGGCAACTCTGGGTATTCAGCTAGTTACTTACATGAAGACTGGTACTATTAAGGACCATAATAAAAAATGCAAGTCCCTAAAAGTAAGACCTAGTTCTGACTGGCTGACAGACAGCAGACCAGAAGAAAATTATTCCTGCGAGTCGTGCTTGTTCTGTAAATTTTATTCTATTGCAAAAACATTCAAACTAAGTAGTTATATGTCTATGTTAAAGGGGTACTCCGCCCACAGATATCTTATCCCCTCTCTAAAGGATAGGGGATAAGATGCCTTATCATGGGGGTTCTGCTGCTGGGACCCCCTGTGATTTCTGTGCAACACCCATGCCGCACGCCCCCTCCCATAGACATGGATGGAGGGAGCCTGGTGTTACGTCACATCTCCAGCCTTAGAAACCCAGCATTTTAAACATACTGTTTAGTATGCCAGGTGCGGCATGGGTGCTGCGCAGAGATTGCAGGGGGTCCCAGCGGCGGGACACCAGCAATCAGATATCTTATCCTGTATGCTTTGAATAATTGGATAAGATGTCTGAGGGCAGAGTACCCCTTTAAGCAATGTATTACTTGTAGACCAGACTATGTGGTTTACAGCCTCACATGTAACTGTGGTTTGTTTTATAAAGGCCAAATAAAGTTACCCCTTTTTCATAGAGTTATAGAGCATTTTTGCCCTCTCAGAATGGGCATCGGGGCAGAAAGGTTCATAGCACAACAATTGTAATCCCGGAGTACTTACATTTGCGGAAAAAGAGAGAGTAAAAACAGCTGGGTAGAGACCTGCACCAATTGTTACTGCGGAAGGAGGCCTATTGGATACTCCAGTTGGAGGCCACAGGCAGGGCCAGATTAAGGCTGCCTAGTAAACGGAGCAGTTCACTATGATGGGGCCCCCCCAAACACACACACCCCCAGACAGTCCCCCTCCCCTCCCACTGAGATTTGTTGCCAGAATAGACTGGAAATAGGACCGGGCATAGTAGACTATGCGGTCCTTTTTTGAATTTGTTTTTATTTGGTGGCCATTAACCTCTTCAGGACCCATGACGTATGCATACGTCATCACACCCTGGGTCTTAAGGACCCATGACGTATGCATACGTCATGTCTTTTCCTGGTCTCCGCCGCTCACCCGGCGGAGATCGGAAGCGGATCCCTGCTGAAATCCTTCAGCAGGGATCCAGGGCAAACGCCGAGGGGGGCCATGTATGCCCCCCATGTCGGCGATCGCCGCAAATCGCAAGGGGAATCGCCCTTGCGATCTGCGGCGATACCAGGCTGATCGGGTCTCTGGGACCCGACCGCCCGGTAATTTCGCATGATCCTGGCTGTCACAGACAGCCAGGACCATGCTGAAGACTAGGAGCGAGGTGGCAAGCCTGCCACCTCCTCCTATTCCCTGTGATCTGTCGGTTAGTTAACCGACCAATCGCAGGAGGGGGGGCGGTTACTTCCTTCCGTCCTGCCCGGCCCCTTGAAGTCCGGAGAGGACGGGAGGAAGACCGGAGGACGCGGCGGGGGACGGGGGAGTGCTGGGGACCGGCCCCGGTACTTACCTCGTCCCTGAAGACCCGGATCCCGGCGAGGAAGATGGCGGCGGCGGCGACAGGTGAGTAGATCTTCAGCCACGGTCGGGCCCTTTACAGCAATGCACGTCGCCGTAAAGCGACATGCATTGCTCTATTGGGACCCTATATACTACAACTCCCAGCATGCCCAGACAGCCCTTGGCGTCTGGGCATGCTGGGAGTTGCAGTTTTGCAACATCTGGAGGTCCACAGTTTGGAGACCACTGTGCCCTTCCAGATGTTGCAAAACTACACATTCTCAGCATGCCCTTACTGTCCAGGCATGCTGGGAGTTGTAGTTCTGTAACATCTGGCACTTCAGATGCTGCAGAACTACAACTCCCAGCATGCCTGGACAGTTTTGGCATACTGGGAGTTGTAGTTTTGCAACATCTGGAAGGGCACAGATTGGGAACCACTGTATTAGTGGTCTGCAAACTGTAGTCCTCCAGATGTTGCAAACTACAACTCCAAGCATGCTGGGAGTTGTAATTCGGCAACATCTGGCTCTAAAGATGTTGCCGAACTATTACTCCCAGCATGCCTGAGAATGTTTAGGAGTTGTGGTTTTGCAACAACAGGAGGCACACTGGTTGGGAAACATTGTCTGTTTCCTAACTCATTGTTTCCCAACCCGTGTGCCTCCAGCTGTTGCAAAACTATAACTACCAGCATGCACTGATAGACTGTGCATGCTTGGAGTTGTAGTTTTGCAACAGCTGGAGGTCCCCCCCTTGTGAATGTACAGGGTACATTCACATGGGCAGGGGGCTTACAGTGAGTATCAGGCTGCAAGTTTGCGATGCAGCAAATTTTGCGCGGCAGCTCAAACTCGCAGCGGGAAAATCGCTGTAACCCCCCCTGCCCGTGTGACTATACCCTAAAAACACTACACTAACACAAAAAAAAAAAAAAAAGTAAAAAAACACTACATATACACATACCCCTACACAGCCCCCCTCCCCTCCCCAATAAAAAGGAAAAACGTCTGGTACGCCACTGTTTTCAAAATGGAGCCTCCAGCTGTTGCAAAACAACAACTCCCAGTATTGCCGGACAGCTGTTGACTGTCCAAGCATGCTGGGAGTTTTGCAACAGCTGGAGGCACCCTGTTTGGGAATCACTGGCGTAGAATACCCCTATGTCCACCCCAATGCAAATCCCTAATTCAGGCCTCAAATGCGCATGGCGCTCTCACTTCGGAGCCCTGTCGTATTTCAAGGCAACAGTTTAGGGTCACATCTGGGGTATCGCCGTACTCGGTAGAAATTGCCTTACAAATTTTGGGGGGCTTTTTCTCCTTTCACCCCTTATGAAAAGGTGAAATTGGGGTCTACACCAGCATGTTAGTGTAAAAAAATAAATTTTTTACACTAACATGCTGGTGTTGCCCTATACTTTTCATTTTGACAAGAGGTAAAAGGGAAAAAAGACCCCCAAAATTTGTAATGCAACTTCTCCCGACTACGGAGATACCCCATATGTGGGCGCAAAGTGCTCTGGGGGCGCACAACAAGGCTCAGAAGGGAGAGTGCACCATGTACATTTGAGGTAATTTGCACAGGGGTGGCTGATTGTTACAGCGGTTTTGACAAACGCAAAAAAAAAAAACACATGTGACCCCATTTCGGAAACTACACCCCTCACAGAATGTAATGAGGGGTGCAGTGAGAATTTACACCCCACTGGTGTCTGACAGATCTTTGGAAAAGTGGGCTGCGCAAATTAAAAATTTTGTACAGCCCACTGTGTCAAAGATCTGACAGACACCAGTGGGGGTAAATGCTCACTGTACACCTTGTTACGTTCCTCAAGGGGTCTAGTTTCCAAAATGGTATGCCATGTGGGGGTTATTTTGCTGTTCTGGCACCATTGGGGCTTCCCAAATGCGACAAGCCCCCCGAGCAAAATTTGCTCTCAAAAAGCCAAATATGACTCCTTCTCTTCTGAGCATTGTAGTTAGCCCGTAGTGCGCTTCAGGTCAACTTATGGGGTACCTCCATACTCGGAAGAGATGGGGTTACAAATTTTGGGGGTATTTTCTGCTATTTACCCTTGCAAAAATTTGAAATTTGGGGGGGAAACACATTTTAGTGAAAATAGTTTTTTTTTTTTTTACGTATGCAAAAGTCGTGAAACCCCTGTGGGGTATTAAGGCTCACTTTATTCCTTGTTACGTTCCTCAAGGGGTCTAGTTTCCAAAATGGTATGGCATGTGGGTATTTTTTGCTGTGCTGGCACCATAGGGGCTTCCTAAATGCGACATGCCCCCGAGCAAAATTTGCTCTCAAAAAGCCAAATATGACTCCTTCTCTTCTGAGCATTGTAGTTCGCCCATAGTGCACTTCATGTCAACTTATGGGGTATCTCCATACTCAGAAGAGATGGGGTTACAAATTTTGGGGGCTAATTTCTGCTATTAACCCTTTTAAAAATGTGAACTTTGGGGGGAAGCACACATTTTATTGAAATTTTTTGTAAATTTTTTTACATATGCAAAAGTCGTGAAACACCTGTGGGGTATTAAGGCTCACTTTATTCCTTGTTACGTTCCTCAAGGGGTCTAGTTTCCAAAATGGTATGCCATGTGTTTTTTTTTCCTGTTCTGGCACCATAGGGGCTTCCTAAATGCAACATGCCCCCCAAAAACCATTTCAGAAAAACGTACGCTCCAAAATCCCCTTGTCGCTCCTTCCCTTCTGAGCCCTCTACTGCGCCCGCCGAACACTTTACAAAGACATATGAGGTATGTGCTTAGTCGAGAGAAATTGGGCTACAAATAGAAGTATACATTTTCTCCTTTAACCCCTTGTAAAATTTCAAAAATTGGGTCTACAAGAACATGCGAGTGTAAAAAATGGAAATTGTGAATTTTCTCCTTCACTTTGCTGCTATTCCTGTGAAACACCTAAAGGGTTAAAATGCTGACTAAATTTCATTTTGAATATTTTGGGGGGTGCAGTTTTTATAATGGGGTCATTTGTGGGGTATTTCTAAGATGAAGACCCTTCAAATCCACTTCAAACCTGAACTGGTCCCTGAAAAATTGTGATTTTGGAAATTTTGTGAAAAATTGGAAAATTGCTGCTGAACTTTGAAGCCCTCTGATGTCTTCCAAAAGTAAAAACTCGTCAATTTTATGATGCAAATATAAAGTAGACATATTGTATATGTGAATAAAATAAAATAATATTTGGAATATCCATTTTTATTACAAGCAGAGAGCTTCAAAGTTAGAAAAATGCAAATTTTCAAATTTTTCATCAAATTTGGGGATTTTTCACCAAGAAAGGATGCAAGTTACCAAAAATTTTTACCACTAAGTTAAAGTAGAATATGTCATGAAAAAACATTCTCGGAATCAGAATGATAACTAAAAGCATTCCAGAGTTATTAATGTTTAAAGTGACAGTGGTCAGATGTGCAAAAAATGGCCGGGTCCTAAGGTGTAAAATGGCTGGGTCCTTAAGGGGTTAAAGTGGTACTCCGTTGGAAAACATTTTATTTTTTTTTTTTATCAACTGGTACCAGAAAGTTAAACAGATTTGCTAATGACTTCTATTAAAAAATTTTAATCCTTCCAGTACTTATTAGCTGCTGAATACTACAGAGGAAATTATTTTCTTTGTGGAACACAGAGCTCTCTGCTGACATCATGACCACAGTGCTCTCTGCTGACATCTCTGTCCATTTTAGGAACTGTCCAGAGCAGCATATGTTTGCTATGGGGATTTTCTTCTACTCTGGACAGTTCTTAAAATGGACAGAGATGTCAGCAGAGAGCACAGTGGTCATGATGTCAGCAGAGAGCTCTGTGTTCCAAAAAGAAAATAATTTCCTCTGTTGTACTCAGCAGCTAATAAGTACTGGAAGGATTAAGATTTTTTAATAGAAGTAATTTACAAATCTCAAAGAAAAAAGAGAACCATCGGCACAGCTTACTTCTGATCCTCGGGACTGCTGTAGCTCTGTAGCGGTTAAATTGTAGGAAGCTGGTGGTGCTAAGACTAACAAAGAACAAGTCCATCAAACATGCAGGTAGAGAAAGGAAATGGTCGGCGACTCACCACTCTTCTGTTCAGCAAAGTTCTTTATTGCACATATTCACGACAATGTTGCCCAGGGACAAGACAGAGATGGACACGCAGGGGGGTACCACGGAGAGGCGACAACGCTGTTTCGCACTACATAGTGCTTCAACTGGCCAGTTGAAGCACTATGTAGTGCAAAACAGCGTTGTCGCCTCTCTGTGGTACCCCCCTGCATGTCCATCTCCGTCTTCCCCCTGGGCAACATTGTTGTGAATATGTGCAATAAAGAACTTTGCTGAACAGAAGAGTGGTGAGTCGCCGACTATTTCCTTTCTCTACCTGCATAATTTACAAATCTGTTTAACTTTCTGGCACCAGTTGATTTAAAAGAAAATGTGGTAGCCCTTGGGGGGGGGGGGGGGGTGTATGTAGTGGTGGTATGGTATAGGTATATAAGGGGTTAATGTTAACCCTAGAAGAGTTTGTGATGCCAGGCTGAGGGCTGGTATGCTAAATCAGTGTTCCGGCCTATCGCCGCCCTTCCCAGTAACGATAGGTGCATAAAATAACTGAAGTTCCACAAGGAGAATTGAACTTGAACTGCAACAACTTTTACTGAAGAACTTGCAATGTCCAAGTACAGTAACAGTCTCATATACCAGTCTTGAGGTTGCTTAGTGACTGTCAGAAGTTGCGGACCTCGAATTAGACATATAGTCTCTGAATTTTAGGAAGAGATTTGCAGATCCGTCTGGATTTAGGGGAGTTATTAGGTCCGGTGGTACTGCAGAGTGTTTGGCAGATGATACACTCTTTGTTTGTAATGGCTCAGCCATCGCCGCAAGGCTTGGGCCTAACTCACTGCGATAATTGCTGTACAGGTCTTCTCTCATCAAGAGCACAGGAGCAAGAGAACTAAAATGGCTGCCGCGTCCCTTATATGGACAGGGGGAGGAGCCAAATTTGATAGGTCCAAAGTCAGCGCTGTCATCGTCACACAGGCTTCTGGGTGATCATCTGACTTCCTATACAGGTTCTATACATAATAAAACCAAAACAAGGCTAGAAATACCAAAGTGAGGCCTGGAACGCATCTAGAGTGAGGCTTGGAACGCATCACATGACCCGAAGGCCCTGCGACGCCATGGAAACAAGTAATTAACCATTTATTTACTTATATTATGCTATTTATATTAACCTATACATAAATTACTAATTATATACTAGAATAGAGGCAACTAGGGGTAGACTGGATTAATAGGGATCCCTACGTCCTAGGGACTCTGGCTATGGGGACCCATAAATAAACAAGTACTATATAGAATGCGGTACTGGGACACCACAAAAAGTTTTCCACCGGAGTACCCCTTTAAAATAAAAAGGGCTGCATAGTCTAAAATCACCTCAGTTCAAGTCGCTCTTTCCAGCCATTATGTCTGGAGAGCTTCAGATGAGTTGTAGTTTAACAGCTGGAACCTCAAATTTCAAGTTTCATCCATCATTACTGCAAAAGTTAGAAGTGACTACAGCACTGATGTGACAGTCATGAAAATATACAATGATAAAATTACTCACGGAAGAAGTCTTCTCTATTGTTGTTCCTTTTCTTTTCTTCATCATCTGGTCCAGATGCCATGTCTTCTTCCAGCTACATCTTCTACTGTAAAGTTTGACGCCAGGACATCATTGGTTCCATACTTTGCCAGCCGATTCTTATCCTCTGTATGAAGACAACAATCATTATAACCCTGCCAGACACTGTGCTTCCTAATTATAATATTGCCAGACCTTTTGCCCCCTGTATAATATACTGTCAAACATCATGCGCTCTGAAAATAATACTACCACACACTTCAGACCCCTAAGTCCCCCCAGACCCATCTTTTCCCTCATCCTTCAAACTCCTAAGGTCTTGTCCACACTGTGGACATTGAGCCAGCAGAATGTCTGCTTGCAACAGGTCCTGCCTAAGTCATTGGTCGTATGCAGTACAGTGGAATTCCGCCCACAGAATAAACATTTTCATTCTTTTGGTGGACATCCATTACACTGCCAGATTTCTGCTTTGACAATTCCGTAGTGTGCACAGAGCAGCAGATTCCCATTGAAAACAATTGGAAATCTTCTGGCAGAAGTTCATAGTGTGGACGAGCCCTAATTCCCACAGACTCCTCTGACATAGAGATCTTGTAACCCATTATTCAGAACTAGGAGTAATAGATGAGAAACGTACGCATTTTCTTATTAATGAAAGTCCGGTGATAACGGTAATTTATATTTTACCGAAGATCCATAAACGGTTGGTTGATCCACCAGGTCGGCCAATCGTTGCCTCCAATGATTCTGTACTGACCCCGCTGTCTTTAACATTAGAGAAGGTACTCACTCCACTTATCAAAAAAACTAAATCATTTATTTTGGACACGTCACATTTTTTAGAAAAAATCAAAACATTAGGACCATTTCAGAATGATGTATGGCTAGTAACCATAGACGTAGAAAGTCTATACACCTCAATTGAACATGCAAAAGGCATTGAGTCTGTAAAATAATTACTGTTAGATACTGAATACACAGCCCTACAAAAAGAAATGTTCATTAAAATGTTAGAGTTGGTATTACATTACAATTATTTTTTGTTCCAAGATGATTTTTTTATACAGCAGCGGGGATCGGCGATGGGTGCGAATGTGGCCCCTCCCTACGCAAACGAGTACATATCATCCTTTGAAGAACATTTTATTTACAATAACAAATCTTTTTTACAACATGTGAAAGCATGGTATAGATATATTGATGACGTGTTTTGCGTGTGGGAGGGGCCACAACAAACCTTATTCAATTTTATGGAATACATTAATGGGGTGTGGCCTGAACTTAATTTTACTATGACTTCTAGTAGAGAAACCGTGAATTTTTTAGACACAAAGGTCATTATTAATTCTGATGGTCAATTAATAACAGATTTGTACACCAAAAGTACGGATAAAAACAGCTTACTACATTATCATAGCAGTCATGCACATAGCACGAAATGTGCTATTCCTAAATCACAGTATCAACAAGTAAGACGCATAGTCACAGATACAAATACATGTGAACTACGAATAAAAGAGATGAGAAAAAAATTCATCAATAGACAATATCCCAATAAATTACTGTTAAAAGCTGAAAGAGAATCTCTTATTGAGAAAATACCCCAAGTAGAACAACCTTGGATGTATTTAGTGCATAAGTTTCATCCCCTCAATCATAGGATCGATAACATAATTCGTAGACATTGGCACATTTTAAGTGAAGCACATCCTTGAGTCAAAGAATTTACACAAGTGCCCATTTGCTATAATAAAAAAAGCCCCCACTATTAGGGACACAGTAGTAAAAGCTGACATAGGGAGTCAAGTGAAAAAATCACACCAACAATTTCTTTCCAGTCGCAAAAACAGGACTTACCCTTGTTTACATTGCACACATTGTTCCAATGTTTTAAAAGGTGACAAAATTCTCCATCCTCACAAAGGTATCCCCTATAAGATTAGAGGATACCATACATGCGATACATCTAATGTTGTATATGCACTTAAATGCCCTTGTGAGCTTTTATATATAGGAGAGACTTCACAAAGCATGAAGGATAGGCTGAGCAAACATAAGTCTACGATCAGATGCCAGAATTTACTACTTCTTGTGCCATATAATTTTCATGAGAAAAATCACAATATAGCGCAACTACGATTTAAGATAATAGAACAAATTAAACATCCGAGACGAGGTGGGGACATTAAGAAGTTACTCCGCCTTCGAGAGGCATATTGGATCCACACATTAAATACTATTTTTCCAAAGGATCTTAACCGGGAATATGAAGTACCACAGTTATAAATGTATCCAATATAGCCTCTCTAGATTATGATTATCTTTTGTTTCTCATTCTTTCACAGGCACAGCAAAAAGCTGTTTGAATGTGAATCCTTTGTCAGAAGTTAGTCGCTATAAATATTGAAAGTATATACTATTACTTTTTTTCTTTTCAATTCAGTAGTTTCAGTAGTTTATGAATAAAGGTGATGTTATTTTCATGTAATTTGCATACCTTTGTTAGGCGTACCTCTGTGTGGCTTAAATGATGTCATGTCCGGTGATTTCACTAGCTGTTTCAAAGGCACAGGTGTGAGCCGAGGCGCGTGCAGCAGTACGCTGGAGATACCTGAATAAACCTTTCAAAAGAAATCCCGAGTGCCAAGACTCTCTCTACTGCATATTTGTTACTACGAGAAACCGAAGTGCCGACCGTCTTTACTTTACTTCCTCTGACATTGTGGGATGGTCCTGACAGCTATCAGCTGGGACCGTGGCTAATGGCGGACATCAGCAATTGCGGTGATGCCCAGCATTAACCCCTTAGATGCCGGGATCTAAGTTGATTGTGGCATCTAAATTGTAATAAAAAATTATCCCAGCTTCTTAGTGGAGCTAATCAGGACCACCGCAGTGCATGTAATAGTCCCCTATGGCAGCTAAAAAATAGTGTAAATAAAGTTAAAATGTGAATTAACCCCTTCCCTAATAAAAAAAAAATTTCCTTTTCCTATAAAAAATTATGTAAACAAAAATAAACACAAGCATACACCACTTGCGTAAATGTCTGAACTATAAAGATATAATGTTAATTAAACCACACGGACAATGGAGTATACGTTAAAAAAAAAGTCCAGAATTGCGTATTTTTGGTCACTTTATATATCTTAAAAAAATTTATAAAAAGTGTAGTAAAACTACAGATCACGGCACAAAAAATGAGGGCCCACACATCCCCATATATGAAAAAAAAAAAGTAGGGGTCAGAAAAGAATGATTTTAAGCTTACTAATTTTTGCTAATTTTACTAATTTTAAATAAATTATAAAACCTACCGTATATAAATTAATGGTATGGACCTACAGAATGAGGATAAGGTGTCATTTTTACTTAAAAGTGCACTGCATAGAAACGGAAGCCCCCAAAAGTTACAAAATGGCGGTGTGTTTTTATTTTATTTTATAAATTACAACTTTTTGTAAGGCAATTAATATGTTTAAAATTTCAATTTCTGATCCTTATAACACTTTTATTTTTCTGTATATGGGGATGTGTGAGAACTTTTTTGCGCCGTGATCTGTAGTTTTTATCACTACCATTTATTTTTATTAATTTAGTTTTTTTTTTTTACATATGAAGTTACCAAAAATCAGCAATTCTGGACTTTGATATTTTTTTTTACATTAATACCATTGACTGTGCAGTTATATTTTAATAGTTCAGGCATTATGCATGCGGTGACACATCATTTGTAAGAAGGGGACCTCATGTGTATGTCAAGTGTTCGGCAGGCGCAGTAAAGGGCTCAGAAGGGAAGGAGCGACAATGGGATTTTGGAGAGTGAATTTTGCTAAAATGGTTTTATGGGGGGCATGTCGCATTTAGGAAGCCCCTATGGTGCCAGAACAGCAGAAAATGGCATACCATTTTGGAAACAACACCCCTCAAGGCACGTAACAAGGGGTACAGTGAGCCTTAACACCCCACAGGTGTTTGACGACTTTCCGTTAAAGTCGGATGTGTAAATGAAAAAAAAGATTTTTTTTTTTCACTAGAGGGCAGTTCCCCCCCCCCAAATTTACCATTTTTACAAAAGGTAATGGGAGAAAATGCCCCCCAAAATTTGTAACCCCATCTCTTCTGAGTATGGAAATACCCCATGTTAGGAGGTTAAATGCTCTGCCGGCGAACTGCAATGCTCAGAAGAGAATGAGTGACATTTGGCTTTTGGAAATCAAATTTGGCTGAAATGGTTTTTGGTGGGCATGTCGCATTTAGGAAGCCCCTAAAAAAACACATGGCATACTATTTTGGAAACTACACACCTGAAGGAACGTAACAAGGGGTACAGTGAGCCTTAACACCTCACAGATGTTTCACAACTTTTTGTTAAAGTTGAATGTGTAAATTTTAAAAAACATTTTTTCAATAAAATGCTGGTTTTACCCCAAATTTTACATTTTTACAAGGGGTAATAGGAAACAATGACCCCCCAAAATGTGTAACCCCATTTCTTCTGAGTATTGAAATACTAAATGTGTGGACATCAAGTGCTCTGCAGGCGCACTACAATGCTCAGAAGAGAAGGAGCGCCATTGAGCTTTTGGATAGCGAATTTGTTTGGAATGGAAGTCAGGGGCCGTGTGCGTTTACAAAGCCCCCCGTGGTACCAGAACAGTGGATCCCCCCACATGTGACCCCATTTTGGAAACTACACCACTCACAGAATTTAATAAGGGGTGCAGTATTTACACCCCACTGGCGTTTGACAGATCTTTGGAACAGTGGGCTGTACAAATGAAAAATTTTATTTTTCATTTTCACGGACCACTGTTCCAAAAATCTGCCAGACACCTGTGGGGCGTAAATGCTCACTGTACCCCTTATTACATTCCATGAGGAGTGTAGTTTTCAAAATGGGGTCACATGTGGGGGGTCCATTGTTCTGGGGGCTTTGTAAACACACGTGGCCTTCAATTCCAGACAAATTTTCTCTTCAAAAGCCCAATGGTGCTCCCTCTCTTCTGAGCATTGTAGTGCGCCAGCAGAGCACTTTACATCCACATATGGGGTATGTTCTTACTCAGAAGAAATGGAGCTACACATTTTGGGGGGCTTTTTTCCTATTTTCCCTTGTGAAAATGAAAAATTTAGGGCAACACCAGCATTTTAGTGCAAAAATGTATTTTTTCCATTTTCCCATCCAACTTTAACGAAAATTCCCCAAACACCTGTGGGGTGTTAAGGCTCACTATACCCCTTGTTACGTTTCGTGAGAGGTGTAGTTTCCAAAATGGGGTCACATGTGGGTATTTATTTTTTTGTGTTTAAATCGGCCCCCCCTGTGCAAATCACCAATTTAGGCCTCAAATGTACATGCCTCATATTTACACCCACATATGGGGTATTTCCGTACTCAGGAGAAATTGCGTTACAAATTTTGGGGATCTTTTTTACCTTTTACCGCTTTTGAAAATAAAAAGTATGGGGCAACACCAGCATGTTAGTGTAAACATTTTTATTTTTTTACACTAACAGGCTGGTGTAGCTCCAAACTTTTCCTTTTCATAAGGGGTAAAATGGAGAAAAAGCCACCCAAAATTTGTAGTGCAATTTCTCCCAAGTACGGAAATACCCCATGTGTGGCCATAAACGGTTTCCTTGAAATACGACAGGGCTCAGAAGTGAGAGTGCCATGCGCATTTGAGGACCACATTAGGGATTGCATAGGGGTGGACATAGGGGTATTCTACACCAGTGATTCCCAAACAGGGTGCCTCCAGCTGTTGCTAAACTCCCAGCATGCCTGGAAAGTCAGTGGCTGTCCAGAAATGCTGGGAGTTGCAACAGCTGAGTGCTCCATTTTGGAAGCACTGCTGTACAACACGTTTTTCATTTTTATTGGGGGGGGGGGGGGGGACAGTGTAAGGGGGTGTATATGTAGTGTTTTACTTTTTATTATGTGTTAGTGTAGTGTAGTGTTTTTAGGGTACATTCGCACTGGCTGGGTTACGGTGAGATTCCCGCTAGGAGTTTGCGCTGCGGCGAAAAATTTGCCGCAGCTCAAACTTCAAGAAACGTACTGAAAATCCTCCAGTGTGAATGTAACCTGTACATTCACATGGAGGGGCAAACCTCCAGCTGTTTCAAAACTACAACTCCCAGCATGTACTGACAGACCGTGCATGCTGGGAGTTGTACTTTTGCAACAGGTGGAGGCACACTGGTTGGAAAACCTTCAGTTAGGTTCTGTTACCTAACTCAGTATTTTCCAACCATTGTGCCTCCAGCTGTTGCAAAACTACAACTCCCAGCATGTACTGATCGCCGAAGGGCATGCTGGGAGATGTAGTTCTGCAACAGCTGGAGGTACACAACTACAACTCCCAGCATGCCAAGACAGCTGTTTGCTGTCTGGGCATGCTGGGATTTGCAGTTTTGCAACATCTGGAGAGCTACAGTTTAGAGACCACTGCACAGTGATCTCCAAACTGTGACCATCCAGATGTTGCAAAACTACAAATCCCAGCATGCCCAGACAGCAAACAGCTGTCTGAGCATGCTGGGAGTTGTAGTTTTGCAACATCTGGAGGGCTACAGTTTAGAGACCACTGTAAAGTGTTCTCAAGCTGTAGCCTTCTAGATGTTGCTAGGCAACTCACCGACTTCCGTAGAATCCAGGGAGCCGCATCGCCGTCCTCTTCTGCCGCTGATCTCCGTCACCGATCGTCGCTCCGCTGCCACGGATGGGTAAGTGGACTTCAGCACCGGTCCCGACGTTCTGCCCCGCCTACAGTGGGTGGGCAGAACAGGGAAACCGAAAGTTGACCACCCCCCCCCCCTGCCCCCGATCTGCTATTGGTCGTCGAGTCTATACAGCCAATAGCAAGGATAGGAGGGGTGGCACCCCTGCGACCTCACTCCTATCCTTTCAGGGGGACCATGGGTCTCTTGGACAACCCGATCCCACTTTTCTGGGTCACCAGGTCACCATAGAGCCGTATGACCCGGAATTGCGCAAATCGCATTTGTGAATTCACCTGCGTTTTGCTGCGATCGCCGACATGGGGGGGTCTGATGACCCCCCTGGGCATTTGCACGGGATGCCTGCTGAATGATTTCAGCAGGCATTCCGGTTCGATCACTGCCCTTAAGGGGTTAATCTTGGAATTATTTGATCGTCTGCGAGGAGCCAAGATTTTCTCTAAACTGGACCTTCGTGGGGCTTATAATCTGATTTGTATACGTGAAGGGGACAAATGGAAGACTGCGTTCAATACTCGTGAAGGTCATTTTGAATATCTTGTGATGCCATTCGGACTCTGTAATGCTCCAGCAGTCTTTCAGGAATTCGTCAACGATATTTTCCGTGTCCTTCTGTACTCCTGTGTCATTGTCTATCTGGAAGACATACTCATTTATTCGCCCAATTTCCAGTCTCATCGCTCCCACCTCCGCCAAGTGTTACAGCGTCTCCGTGAAAACCATCTCTACGCTAAACTAGAGAAGTGTACCTTTGAAAAGACCTGCCTCCCTTTTCTGGGCTACATTGTTACCAGTCAAGGTCTTCAAATGGATCCCAACAAGTTATCCGCAGTTCTGGACTGGCCACAACCCACTGGTTTGAAAGCGATTCAGCGCTTCCTCGGCTTTGCAAATTACTATCGGCAATTAATTCCTCACTACTCTACTCTGGTAGCCCCCATCGTTGCACTCACCAAGAAGACAGCTAACTCTAAAGTCTGAACTCCTGAGGCCGAAGAAGCATTTAAACAGTTAAAGTCTGCTTTCGCATCTCCTCCTTTTCTATCTAGACCCGATCCTAACAGGCCATTCTTCCTGGAAGTGGATGCTTCTTCAGTTGGAGCAGGTGCAGTGTTAACGCAAAAGTCTAAGGGGAAAACTTTAACCTGCAGATTTTTCTCCACAACCTTCTCCCCTGCGGAAAAAAACTATACCATTGGGGATCGCGAGCTCTTGGCCGTTAAGTTGGCGGTGGAGGAATGGCGTCACCTTCTGGAGGGCTCTGTACATTCTGTTACGATTTATTCTGACCACAAAAACTTGCTCTATCTACAGACTGCCCATCGACTCAACCAACGGCAGGACCGGTGGTCTCTATTTTTCTCCAGATTCGACTTCTATATCCACTTCCGTCCAGCGGAAAAGAATTTATGAGCTTACGCCCTTTCGTGGTCTTCCGATGTGCATGACCATGAATCTCCTCTGCAGCATATTATTTCTCCTGAACGTCTCATCTCTGTGGCTCCTGCAAGTCTTCAGCATCTGCCTCCCGGAAAGACTTACGTATCTCCCCGAATGGGGACATTCTTCTCTTCTGGCTGGCCATCCCGGTATTCATAAATCCTTACAGCTCATCTCCAGACAATACTGGTGTCCTACCTTAAAACGGGAAGTCGTTGACTTTGTCTGGTCCTGCTCAATCTGTGCTGGAGACAAGACACCTTGTTCAAAGCCAGAGGGACTTCTTCAGCCCTTGCCTATTCCTGGACTTCCCTGGACCAATATTTCCATGGACTCCATTACTGACCTTTCACCTTCCCGAGGCAATACAGTCATCTGAGTGGTAGTAGATCGATTTTCTAAAATGACGCATTTTGTACCATTACCCGGACTTTCTTCAGCACCACAGCTTGCTAAGGTATATCTTCAGCATATCTTTCACTTACACAGACTTCCTTCCCATATAGTCTCTGACCGTGGTGTCCAATTTGTGTCTAAGTTCTGGCAGGCCCTCTGCTCACGCTTAGAAGTTAAGCTGGATTTTTCCTCGGCCTACCACCCTCAATCTAATGGACAGGTTGAGAGGGTGAATCAGATCTTAGGAGACTATCTACGCCATTTCATTTCTGCACGTCATGACGACTGGGTTGATCTGCTTCCCTGGGCAGAGTTCTCTTACAATCATAAAGATTCCCATTCCACTGTTACTTCACCCTTCTATGTGGTCTATTGACTTCACCCTCGTCCTCCTCTCCCTTTATCTTCTTCTTCTTCTGGAGTTCCTGCTGTTGATGAACAACTGCAGAATTTTTCGTCCATCTGGCAGAAGACATGTCGCTCTCTTCTACATGCTACTTCTCGCATGAAATTCCAAACGGACAAGAAAAGACGTCCTCCTCCTGAATTTTTTCCGGGTGACAAAGTCTGGTTATCTACTAAATATATTCAGTTCAAGGTACTGTCAGGAGCTGCGCTCCGGCCGTGAGCGCAGTGTCCCGGGGTCCCCGTCTGTTGGCGGGGCTGGGATGCGCCCGCATGCGAGTTCCAGCCCGTCACTTACCCCGTTCTGCTGCGTCCATAACTCAAATTTAAAGGGCCAGTGCGCCCATAATTAGCCCTTGCACCTGACACCAAATTATAAGTTCCTGCACCTCCCACACCTCCCTGCCGGATCTTCAGTGCACTTTGCCTAAGAGAAAGCGTTCCCATTGCCTGTTTTGCCTACCCGTGTTACCAGACTTACTTGCTACGTTTTTTGACTACGAACCTTTGCCGCCTGCCTTGACCTTCTGCTACGTTGACTACGCCTCTGTCTCATCCTCCTGTACCTCGCCTTGCCCAGTACCTGTGTGGTCGAGCCGTATCGGGGGTAGCGACCTGGGTGTCACCTGCCGCAGCAAATCCATCCTGCCTTGCGGCGGGCTCTGGTAAAGACCAGCGGCACCTTAGACTCCGCTCCCCGATACGGTCCGAGTCATCAGCCACTACCTGCTCCGTGACATCCACATCCAGGTTCGTGACAGTAAGATCCGGCCATGGATCCAACTGGGGTTCCTCTGCCTGACAACTCGGATCTTGCACCTATCGTGGTGCTTCAGTCCCAGCAGTTGGCACAGCAGCTTAACCAGCTAACCGCCATGATGCAGCAGTTGTTATCTGCTCAGCAGCACCTGCCACAGCCTCCTCCAGCTCCAGTACAGCCTCCCCCTGCTGCAGTCTCCTCCAGGACCAGACTCCGCTTGTCTCTTCCTGATAAATATGAGGGGGATCCCAAGGCCTGTCGAGGTTTCGTGACACAGTGCTCCATGCACATTGAGCTCATTTCGGACCTGTTCTCCACGGAACGTGCAAAGGTGGCCTTCTGCTATGGGATCGCAATGATGTCATCACTTCAAATCTTCAGGCATTCCTGATGGAATTTCGCACAGTTTTTAAGGAACCTGCCTGTGCTTCCTCTGCCGAGATGGTTCTGCTAAGTCTCTCCCAGGGCAACTCCACTGTTGGCGAGTATGCCATCCGGTTCCGAACCTTGGCGTCGGAGTTATCCTGGAATAACGAAGCCCTCTACGCTACTTTTAAGAGGGGTTTATCGAGTCAAATTAAAGATGTTCTCGCTGCTCCGGGATTGCCACCAACCATGAACGAACTGATACAATTGGCCTCCCGGATCGATATTTGTTTCTCCGAGCGACGAGAGGAGTTACGTCAAGAAAGGGAATCTGCATGACCCCGGCGCTATCCTCGGTTGGCGCCCGTCTTTCAGCAACCACCACAATCTTCTACATTGCCTCCCGCAGTGGAGGCTATGCAGGTGGATCGATCTCGTCTGACCTTGCAGGAAAGGACTCGCCGAAGAACCGAAAATCTTTGTCTATACTGCGCCAGTGCAGACCACTTCCTTAAGGACTGTCCTCTGCGTCCTCAGCAGGGTTTGTTGGAGAGGCCTCCCTAGGTGTGAATCCCTCCTCTCCACGCTTAAATATGACGGTTCAGCTTCATCTCCCTTCTAAAATGAACCTCTCAGTTTTGGCCTTCCTGGACTCTGGCTTCGCTGGTAACTTCATTGATCCCTCTCTAGTGCACAAATATTCTCTGCCAGTTCTACGCCTCCCAAAACCGCTATTCATCTCCACGGTTAATGATGAAAAACTGGACTGTACCGTGTTTTACCGCACTGAACCCCTGTTGATGCAGGTCAGAGTCTCACACAGAGAGAGCTTGTCCTTCTACGTACTTCCTCACTGTACTTCTTCTCTACCTTGGTTGCAGCTACATGCCCCACAGCTGGACTGGAAAACCGGAGAAGTCCTTCGTTGGGGTCCGCACTGCAACAATCATTGTATTCACGTACGAGTGGTCAAGTTGGAACCATTGTCTCCCCCACTGCCCAGTTTGCCTTCCTTTCTTCTGGATTATGCTGACATCTTCAGTGAAAAGCAAGCCGAAGTGTTACCACCACATCGCCCCTTAGATTGTCCCATAGACCTGCTGCCTGGCACCACACCTCCCAGGGGCAGAATCTACCCATTATCGGTTTCTGAAACTCAGGCCATGTCTAATTATATCCAGGAAAACCTACAGAAGTCCTCCTCCCCTGCCGGAACTGGTTTCTTCTTTGTAGAAAAAAAAGACGGGTCTCTATGACCTTGCATCGACTACTGTGGCCTGAATAAAATTATGGTAAAGAACCGCTACCCACTTCCTCTGATCACAGAGTTGTTTGATCGTCTGCGAGGGGCCAAAATCTTCGTGGGGGCCTATAATTTGATCCGTATACTAGAAGGGGACGAATGGAAGACTGTATTTAATACTCGTGACGGACATTTTGAATATCTGGTAATGCGCCAGCAGTCTTCCAGGAGTTTGTCAATGACATTTTTTCGTGATCTCCTATACTCCTGTGTAGTTGTCTACCTAGATGACATTCTCATCTACTCGCCCGACCTCCATACTCATCGTTCTCACCTCTGCCAAGTCTTACAGCGTCTCCGAGACAATCATCTCTATGCAAAACTTGAAAAGTGTACTTTTGAAAAGACCAGCCTTCCGTTTGTGGGGTATATTGTCACCAGTCAAGGTCTGCAAATGGACCCTAACTGTCACGATTCGGCTGGCTGGAGGTGGATCCTCTGTGCCAGAGAGGGATTGGCGTGGACCGTGCTGGTGGACCGGTTCTAAGTTGCTACTGGTATTCACCAGAGCCCGCCGCAAAGCGGGATGGTCTTGCAGCGGCGGTAGCAACCAGGTCGTATCCACCAGCAACGGCTCAACCTCTCTGACTGCTGAAGATAGGCGCGGTACAAGGGAGTAGACAAGAGCAAGGTCGGACGTAGCAGAAGGTCGGGGCAGGCAGCAAGGATCGTAGTCAGGGGCAACGGCAGGAGGTCTGGAACACAGGCTAGGAACACACAAGGGAACGCTTTCACTGGCACAATGGCAACAAGATCCGGCGAGGGAGTGCAGGGGAAGTGAGGTATAAGTAGGGAGTGCACAGGTGAGAATACTGATTAGGCCTGCTGCGCCAATCAGTGGCGCAGCGGCCCTTTAAATGGCAGAGACCCGGCGCGCGCGCGCCCTAAGGAGCGGGGCCGCGCGCGCCGGGACAACACAGACGGGGAACGGGTCAGGTACGGGAGCCGAGATGCGCATCGCGAGCGGGCGCGTCCCGCATCGCGAATGGCATCCCGGCTGGGAGTAATATCGCAGCGCACCCGGTCAGCAGGTCTGACCGGGGCGCTGCGAATGAGAGAACGCTGCGAGCGCTCCGGGGAGGAGCGGGGACCCGGAGCGCTCGGCGTAACAGTACCCCCCCCTTGGGTCTCCCCCTCTTTTTGGAGCCTGAGAACCTGAGGATAAGACTTTTGTCCAGGATGTTGTCCTCAGGTTCCCAGGATCTCTCCTCAGGGCCGCAATTCTCCGAGTCGACCAAGAAGAATCTTTTACCTCTGACCGTTTTGGATGCTAGAATCTCCTTCACAGAAAAGACGTCAGAAGATCCGGAAACTGGAGTGGGAGAAACAACTTTGGGAGAGAAGCGGTTAAGGATGAGTGGTTTAAGGAGAGAGACATGGAAGGCATTGGGAATACGGAGAGAAGGAGGAAGAAGGAGTTTGTAAGAGACAGGGTTGATCTGGCACTTGATTTTGAAAGGACCAAGATAGCGTGGTCCCAGTTTGTAACTGGGGACACGAAAGCGGACATATTTAGCGGAGAGCCATACCTTGTCTCCGGGAGCAAAAATGGGGGGAGTTCTTCTTTTTTTATCAGCAAATCTTTTCATCCGGGATGAAGCCTGTAAAATAGAATTTTGGGTCTCTTTCCATATGGTGGAAAGATCACGAGTCACTTCATCCACAGCGGGCAAACCAGAGGGCAAGGGAGTAGGGAGGGGAGGAAGAGGGTGACGGCCGTACACCACGAAAAATGGGGATTTAGCAGAAGATTCGGAGACTCTGAAGTTGTATGAGAATTCGGCCCATGGTAGAAGATCTGCCCAGTCATCCTGGCGGGAGGAAACAAAATGCCGTAAATAGTCACCCAGGACCTGATTAACTCTTTCTACTTGCCCATTGGATTGGGGATGATAAGAAGAAGAGAAGTTTAATTTGATCTTGAGCTGTTTACAGAGGGCCCTCCAGAATTTAGACACGAATTGGATGCCTCTATCTGAGACGATATGCGTGGGCAAACCGTGAAGCCGAAAAATGTGTATAAAAAATTGCTTTGCCAACTGAGGCGCTGAAGGAAGACCAGGAAGAGGAATAAAATGTGCCATCTTGGAAAATCGATCAACGACCACCCAAACAACTGTGTTGCCATGGGATGAGGGTAAGTCCGTAATAAAGTCCATACCAATCTGAGACCAAGGCTGTTCAGGAACAGGCAGAGGATGAAGGAGACCAGCAGGCTTCTGGCGAGGAGTCTTATCCCGGGCACAGACAGTACAGGCCCGCACAAAATCAATAACATCAGTCTCCAGAGTCGGCCACCAATAAAATCGAGAGATGAGTTGCAAGGATTTTTTGATGCCCACATGGCCTGCGAGGTGGGAGGAGTGTCCCCATTTGAGAATCCCGAGACGCTGGCGTGGAGAAACGAAGGTCTTCCCTGGAGGAGTTTGCCTGATGGAAGCTGGAGAAGTGGAGATCAGACAGTCCGGAGGAATGATGTGTTGCGGAGAGACCTCTACTTCAGAGGCATCAGAAGAACGAGAGAGGGCATCGGCCCTAATGTTCTTGTCAGCAGGGCGAAAATGGATTTCAAAGTTAAAACGGGCAAAGAACAACGACCACCTAGCCTGGCGAGGGTTCAGTCGTTGGGCAGACTGGAGGTAGGAGAGATTCTTGTGATCAGTGTATATGATAACTGGAAATTATGATCCCTCCAGCAGGTGCCTCCATTCCTCAAGCGCCAATTTAATGGCCAGTAGTTCTCGATCCCCGATGGAATAGTTTCTCTCCGCCGGGGAGAAGGTCCTAGAAAAAAAACCACAAGTCACAGCATGCCCGGAAGAATTTTTTTGTAGAAGGACAGCTCCAGCTCCCACTGAGGAGGCATCTACCTCCAATAGGAAGGGTTTAGATGGGTCAGGTCTGGAGAGCACGGGAGCGGAAGAAAAGGCAGACTTGAGATGTTTAAATGCGTCTTCCGCTTGGGGGGACCAGGACTTGGGATTGGCATTTTTCTTGGTTAAAGCCACGATAGGAGCCACAATAGTGGAAAAGTGTGGAATAAACTGTCTGTAATAATTGGCGAACCCCAAAAAACGTTGGATAGCACGGAGTCCGGAGGGGCGTGGCCAATCTAAGACGGCAGAGAGTTTATCTGGGTCCATTTGTAGTCCCTGGCCAGAGACCAAGTATCCTAGGAAAGGAAGAGATTGACATTCAAAGAGACATTTCTCCATTTTGGCATAAAGTTGATTGTCACGAAGTCTCTGAAGAACCATGCGGACATGCTGGCGGTGTTCTTCTAAGTTGGCAGAAAAAATCAGAATATCGTCCAGATAAACCACAACACAGGAATATAGGAGATCACGAAAAATTTCATTAACAAAGTCTTGGAAGACGGCAGGGGCGTTGCATAGGCCAAAGGGCATGACCAGATACTCAAAGTGTCCATCTCTGGTGTTAAATACGGTCTTCCATTCGTCCCCCTCCCTGATGCGGATGAGATTATAAGCACCTCTTAAGTCCAGTTTGGTAAAGATGTGGGCACCTTGTAAGCGATCAAAGAGTTCCGAGATAAGAGGTAAGGGGTAGCGTTTTTTTACCGTGATTTTATTAAGTCCGCGGTAATCAATACAAGGACGTAGGGAGCCATCTTTTTTGGACACAAAAAAAAAATCCAGCTCCGGCAGGAGAGGAGGACTTGCGGATAAACCCCTTTTTTAAATTCTCCTGGATGTACTCCGACATGGCAAGAGTCTCTGGAGCAGACAGAGGATAGATTCTGCCCCGGGGTGGGGTAGTACCCGGGAGGAGGTCAATAGGACAGTCATAAGGCCTGTGAGGAGGCAAAGTCTCAGCTTGCTTTTTGCAAAAAACGTCAGAATAGTCCATATAAGCTTTAGGAAGACCGGATACAGGGGGAACCACAGGGTCACGGCAAGGAGTACTGGGCACCGATTTAAGACAGTCCTTGTGACAAGAAGTACCCCAGTTCTTGATTTCTCCTGTGGACCAATCAAGGGTTGGGGAATGGCATTGAAGCCACGGTAATCCAAGAAGAATTTCAGAAGTGCAGTTGGAGAGGACCAAAAATTAAATTTTTTCGTGATGAGGTCCGATGCACATTAGGATAGGTTCCGTGCGGTAACGCACGGTACAGTCCAATCTTTCATTGTTAACAGAATTGATGTAGAGGGGTCTGGCGAGACTGGTCACCGGGATGTTGAACCTGTTGATGAGAGAGGCCAAAATAAAATTTCCTGCAGATCCGGAATCCAAGAAGGCCGTAGCAGAGAAGGAGAAGGTAGAGGAAGATATCCGCACAGGCACAGTAAGGCGTGGAGAAGCAGAGTAGACATCAAGAACTGTCTCATCTTTGTGCGGAGTCAGCATACGTCTTTCCAGGCGGGGAGGACGGATAGGACAATCTTTCAAGAAGTGTTCGGTACCGGCACAGTACAGGCAGTACTCCATGCGGCGTCGTGTCCTCTCTTGAGGTGTCAAGCGAGACCGGTCAACTTGCATAGCCTCCACGGCGGGAGGCACAGGAACGGATTGCAGAGGACCAGAGGAGAGAGGAGCCGGGGAGAGAAACCGCCTCGTGCGAACAAAGTCCATATCCTGGCGGAGCTCCTGACGCCTTTCGGAAAAACGCATGTCAATGCGGGTGGCAAGATGAATAAGTTCATGCAGGTTAGCAGGAATTTCTCGTGCGGCCAGCACATCTTTAATGTTGCTGGATAGGCCTTTTTTAAAGGTCGCGCAGAGGGCCTCATTATTCCAGGATAATTCGGAGGCAAGAGTACGGAATTGGATGGCATACTAGCCAACAGAAGAATTACCCTGGACCAGGTTCAGCAGGGCAGTCTCAGCAGAAGAGGCTCGGGCAGGTTCCTCAAAGACACTTCGGATCTCCGTGAAGAAGGAGTGTACAGAGGCAGTGACGGGGTCATTGCGGTCCCAGAGCGGTGTGGCCCATGACAGAGCTTTCCCAGACAGAAGGCTGACTACGAAAGCCACCTTAGACCTTTCAGTTGGAAACTGGTCCGACATCATCTCCAAGTGCAGGGAACATTGCGAAAGAAAGCCACGGCAAAACTTAGAGTCCCCATCAAATTTATCCGGCAAGGATAAATGCTGTAGCATCACGGTCAGTTGAGACAGCTGGTGACCTTGTTGCGCTATCTGTTGCGACTGCTGGGCGACCACCGTGGTGAGGTCGGCGACAACTGGCAGTGGGACTTCAGCGGGATCCATGGCCGGATCTACTGTCACGATTCGGCTGGCTGGAGGTGGATCCTCTGTGCCAGAGAGGGATTGGCGTGGACCGTGCTGGTGGACCGGTTCTAAGTTGCTACTGGTATTCACCAGAGCCCGCCGCAAAGCGGGATGGTCTTGCAGCGGCGGTAGCAACCAGGTCGTATCCACCAGCAACGGCTCAACCTCTCTGACTGCTGAAGATAGGCGCGGTACAAGGGAGTAGACAAGAGCAAGGTCGGACGTAGCAGAAGGTCAGGGCAGGCAGCAAGGATCGTAGTCAGGGGCAACGGCAGGAGGTCTGGAACACAGGCTAGGAACACACAAGGGAACGCTTTCACTGGCACAATGGCAACAAGATCCGGCGAGGGAGTGCAGGGGAAGTGAGGTATAAGTAGGGAGTGCACAGGTGAGAATACTGATTAGGCCTGCTGCGCCAATCAGTGGCGCAGCGGCCCTTTAAATGGCAGAGACCCGGCGCGCGCGCGCCCTAAGGAGCGGGACCGCGCGCCGGGACAACACAGACGGGGAACGGGTCAGGTACGGGAGCCGAGATGCGCATCGCGAGCGGGCGCGTCCCGCATCGCGAATCGCATCCCGGCTGGGAGTAATATCGCAGCGCACCCGGTCAGCAGGTCTGACCGGGGCGCTGCGAATGAGAGAACGCTGCGAGCGCTCCGGGGAGGAGCGGGGACCCGGAGCGCTCGGCGTAACACTAACAAGTTATCCGCAGTACTGGATTGGCCTCGACTTTCTGGCTTGAAAGCGATACAGCGCTTCCTCGGCTTTGCCAATTACTATCTGCAATTCATTCCATATTATTCCACCTTGGTTGCTCCCATCGTCTCTCTTACAAAAAAAACTGCCAATCCAAAGGTCTGAACTCCTGAGGCCGAAGAAGCCTTTAAACAGTTAAAATCTGCCTTCGCTTCTGCTCTTGTGTTGTGGAGACCATATCCAGTCAAGCCATTTATTTTGGAAGTGGACGCTTCTTCTGTCGGTGCAGGTGTTATTTGGACACAAAAATCATCCAAAGGAAAAACTGTAACTTGCGGTTTCTTCTCTAAAACCTTCTCACCCGCAGAGAGAAACTATACAATAGGAGATCGTGAACTTTTGGCTATTAAGTTGGCCTTGGAAGAATGGCGGCATCTTCTGGAGGGATCAGTACATTCACTTACCATTTACACCGACCACAAGAACTTGTTATATCTACAGTCTGCTCATCGTCTCAACCCTCGACAGGCACGTTGGTCTCCCTTTTTCTCCAGATTTGACTTTTTTATTCATTTCCAGCCAGCAGAGAAGAATCGTCTTGCTGACGCGCTATCTAGATCCTCTGAAGTACTGGATCAAGAGTCACACCCTCAGCATATTATACCTCCCGATCGTCTCATTTCCACAGCTCCAACTACTCTTCAGCACCTGCCTCCTGGGAAGACCTACGTTACTCCCCGCTTAAGACTGCGAATCTTGAAATGGGGTCATTCCTCTCTTTTGGCGGCCATGCCGGTATACGTAAGTCCTTACAACTCATTTCCTGACAGTATTGGTGGCCAACTCTGAGAAAAGATGTGGTTGACTTCGTCCGCTCTTGTTCGGTCTGTGCCCGGGACAAGACCCCTCGTGCCAAGCCTGCTGGTCTACTACAACCTTTTCCCGTTCCTGAGTTACCTTGGACCAACATAGCAATGGACTTCATCACTGACCTTCCAGTGGCAACACGGTCATCTGGGTTGGGGTGACCGGTTTTCTAAAATGGCTCATCTTGTGCCCTTGCCAGGGTTACCTTCTGCACCACAGCTTGCCAAGCTTTTCTTTACTCACATCTTCCGTCTTCATGGATTGCCTGTCCATATTGTCTCCGATCGGGGGGTCCAGTTTGTCTCCAAGTTCTGGAGGGCCCTCTGTTCCCGTCTCCAAGTTAAGTTGGACTTCTCCTCGGCTTACCACCCTCAATCCAATGGTCAAGTCGAAAGGGTGAATCAGGTCCTGGGGGACTATCTTCGCCATTTTGTCTCCTCTCGTCAAGACTACTGGACCGATTTACTACCTTGGGCCGAATTTTCTTATAACTATAGGAACTCTGAATCCACTGGAACTTCCCCCTTCTTTGTGGTCTTCGGCCTTCATCCTCATCCACTTCTTCCCTTGTCTTCCTCCGGAGTGCCTAGGGCTGACGAACTGGTTCGGAATTTCGCCTCCATCTGGCAGAAGACTCATCACTCCCTTCTTCTGGCTATGAACCGTATGAAGTCATAAGTGGACAGGGAAAGACGTCCTCCCCCTGAGTTCTCTCCTGGGGACAAGGTGTGGTTGTCCTCCAAGTACATCCGCTTTAAGGTACCCTCTTTTAAACTAGGTCCACGTTTTTTGGGTCACTATAAAGTCAAAAAACGACTTAATCCCGTGGCTTATTCCCTCCATCTGCCCTCTTCTCTCCGGATCCCGAATTCCTTTCTTGTCTCCCTCTTGAAGCCTGTCATCCACAACCGTTTTTCTCAAAAAGACATCACACCTTCTTCCATCTCTGGTACCTGTGATGTTTTTGCTGTAAAGGAAATTCTTGGCTCCAAGCTGGTCAGTGGGAAGCGTTACTTCCTTGTGGATTGGGAAGGATTCGGTCCTGAGGAGAGGTCTTGGGAGCCTCAGCACAATATTCTGGACCAAGATCTGAGTTTCTGAGACGTGAAAAGTTTCTGAGCCGTAAGAAGAGGGGGAGACCAAAGGGGGGGTACTGTCAGGAGCTGCGCTCTGGCTGTAAGCTCCGGCCGTGAGCGCTGTGTCCCAGGGTCCCCGTCTGTCGGTAGGGCTGGGATTCGCATTGCGGGACACGCCCGTATGCGAGTCCCAGCACGTCACTTACCCCGTTCTGCTGCGTCCATAACTCAGCTCCGCCGCGCTCGTCCCCCTCTCCTAGGGAACGCGTACGGCGGAGCTCTGAAATTTAAAGGGCCAGTGCGCCTATAATTAGTCCTTGCACCTGACACCAAATTATAAATTCCTGCACCTCCCTGACGGATCTTCAGTGCACTTTGCCTAAGAGAAAGCGTTCCCATTGCCTGTTTTGCCTACCAGTGTTACCAGACTTATTTGCTACGTTTTTTGACTACGAACCTTTGCCGCCTGCCTTGACCTTCTGCTACGTTGACTACGCCTCTGTCTCATCCTCCTGTACCTCGCCTTACCCAGTACCTGTGTGGTCGAGCCGTATCGGGGGTAGCGACCTGGGTGTCGCCTGCCGCAGCAAATCCATCCTGCCTTGCAGTGGGCTCTGGTGAAGACCAGCGGCACCTTAGACTCCGCTCCCCGATACGGTCCATCAGCCACACAAGTAGAGGATCCACTACCTGCTCCGTGACATCCACATCCAGGTTTGTGACAGATACCCAGTTATAAATTTGGTCCTCGCTATTTGGTCCCTATGAAGTCAAGAAGAGACTTAATCCTGTGGCCTATTCTCTCCTCCTGCCCTTCTCCCTCCGGATCCCAAATTCCTTCCATGTTTCCCTCTTGAAACCAGTCATCAACAACTGTTTTTCTCAAAAGGACATCCCACCTTCTCCCATCTCTGGCACCTCTGATGCTTTTGTTGTTAAGGAGATCTTGGACTCCAAATTTGTCAGAGGAAAGTGTTTTTTCCTGGTAGATTGGGAAGGATTCGGTCCGGAGGAGAGGTTTTGGGAGCCACAGGACAACATTCTGGACCAGGACCTTCTCAGGAAATTCCTGAACCGCAAAAGGAGGGGGAGGCCAAAGGGGGGGGGGAGTACCGTTACAGAAGTCCCTGTGTCCCCGTCTGCCGGCCTTGCGGCGGGCTCTGGTGGAAACCAGCGGCACCCTAGACTCCGCTCCCCGATACGGTCCGAGTCATCTGCCACACAGGTGGAGGATCCACTTCCAGCTCCGTGACAGCCTACATCTAGGTGCGTGACACATAGAACTATATATAGATGGGGCATGGCAGTCTCCGTGGAGTCGTGAAGCGCCCCTGTGATGGAGTGCCAGGGCTCCAAACAGCAGATTGCGGGGGGGCACCAGCGCTCGGACCCTCGCGATCTAAAACTTTTCCCCTATCCTTCGGAAAAGTTAGGGGATACATTTTTTTTCATGATACTTTTCCTTTAATTGTATTTGTGTACTAGTGTTGCCTAGACTAAACATTCACGAGCTATAAAACTCACCTGTCTGGCGTCATCATGTATCAGGGGCCTAATAAAGCACAGAAAGTGCAATACGGTACGTCATCCACTGCTGCATGTTAAATCCCCCACACCCATTCCAACTGTCTTGCCTCCCTAGATGTCTGTATTTTGTTAACAATAAAGAAGTGTTCGTTATTCACTGGACAAGGTGAGTGCTCTGTCTTTTAGTCTTTGGGAGATTGCATGATACATTGGACTTACATTGAAGAGAAGAACCACCCACAGTATTGGATCTGTGATTTCGTAGTGAAGTGCAGTATCACTGCTCTGACATTACCATGCTCAGTTAGATCCTCTCGGGTCAAATCTAATGGTCTATAAATAGTGACTGTGCCGGGTGTTTGTCTTTCTCTGACTGTTAACGGACTTAATTATTGTTATGTTTTTTATTGTTTGGACATTTAAGCACGCGGTGAAACCCCATGTTTATTTTTGTTTAAATATTATTTTTTTGTGGAAATGGGGGGGGGGGGGTCACGATGCCGGCTGGCAGGTAGTGAATCCTCTGTGCCAGAGAGGGATGGCGAGGACCGCGCTAGTGGACCGGTTCTAAGCCACTACAGGTTTTCACCAGAGCCCGCCGCAAAGCGGGATGGTCTTGCTGCGGCGGTAGTGACCAGGTCGTATCCACTAGCAACGGCTCACCTCTCTGACTGCTGAAGATAGGCGAGGTACAAGGGAGTAGGCAGAAGCAAAGTCGGACGTAGCAGAAGGTCGGGGGCAGGCGGCAAGGTTCGTAGTCAGGGGAGATAGCAGAAGTTCTGGTACACAGGCTTTAAACACACAAAACGCTTTCACTAGGCACAAGGGCAACAAGATCCGGCAAGGGAGTGCATGGGAGGAGGTCAGATATAGCCAGGGAGCAGGTGGGAGCCAATTAAGCTAATTGGGCCAGGCACCAATCATTGGTGCACTGGCCCTTTAAGTCTCAGGGAGCTGGCGCGCGCACGCCCTAGAGAGCGGAGCCGCGCGCGCCAGCACATGACAGCAGGGGACGGGAACGGGTAAGTGACCTGGGATGCGATTCGCGAGCGGGCGCGTCCCGCTGTGCGAATCGCATCCCCAACGGCCATGACAGAGCAGCGCTCCCGGTCAGCGGGACTGACCGGGGAGCTGCAGGGAGAAAGACGCCGTGAGCGCTCCGGGGAGGAGCGGGGGCCCGGAGCGCTAGGCGTAACAGTACCCCCCCCCTTAGGTCTCCCCTTCTCTTTGTCCGGTAACTGCCTCCCCTGGGATGAGGACACCGGGAAAGGATGGAGGGATTCCTCAAGGGCAGGCAGAACAGCAGGAGTAGGAATGGGGAGAGAGGGCAGAGGGCGAGACCTGGCACGGGGCAGTGTGACACCAGGACGAGGGCCATGAGGGGACACAGAGGCTTGCCTGATGGGACTGGGAGGGGGGGAGAGGCATTTCCTGTGGCAGGCAGAGTCCTTAATGACCTTAGGGGGACCGGATACAGGGGGAACCACAGGGTCACGGCAGGGAGTACTGGGAACCGGTTGAAGGCAGTCCTTGGAACAAGAGGGACCCCAACTCTTGATCTCCCCAGTGGACCAATCCAGGGTTGGGGAATGGTGTTGAAGCCAGGGTAGTCCAAGGAGAACTTCAGAAGTGCAATTAGGAAGGACAAAAAATACAATTTCCTCGTGATGAGGTCCGATGCACATTAGGAGGGGCTCCGTGCGGTAACGCACGGTGCAATCCAACCTGGCTCCGTTGACCGCGGAAATGTGGAGTGGCTTGACAAGACGGGTCACCGGAATGCGGAATTTATTCACTAAGGACTCCCGAATAAAATTCCCAGAAGCTCCAGAGTCCAGGCAGGCCACGGCTGAGAGGGGAGAGCTGGCTGAAGTAGAAATCCGAACAGGGACCGTGAGACGTGGAGAAGCCGACTTAGCATCCAGAGACGCCACACCCACGAGAGCTGGGTGCGAGCGTGCGTTTCCCAGACGTGGAGGACGGATTGGGCAATCCACCAAAAAATGTTCAGTACTGGCACAGTACAGACAAAGATTCTCTTCCTTACGGCGATTCCTCTCTTCCAGGGTCAGGCGAGACCGATCCACTTGCATGGCCTCCTCGGCGGGAGGCCTAGGCGCAGATTGCAGTGGAGACTGTGGGAGAGGTGTCCAGAGATCTAAGTCTTTTTCCTGGCGGAGCTCTTGATGCCTCTCAGAAAAACGCATGTCAATGCGAGTGGCTAGATGAATGAGTTCATGCAGGTTAGCAGGAGTCTCTCGTGCGGCCAGAACATCTTTAACCCCTTAAGGACTCAGCCCATTTTGGCCTTAAGGACTCAGACAATTAAATTTTTACGTTTTCATTTTTTCCTCCTCGCCTTCTAAAAATCATAACTCTTTTATATTTTCATCCACAGACTAGTATGAGGGCTTGTTTTTTGCGCGACCAGTTGTCCTTTGTAATGACATCACTCATTATATCATAAAATGTATGGCGCAACCAAAAAAACACTATTTTTGTGGGGAAATTAAAACGAAAAACGCAATTTTGCTAATTTTGGAAGGTTTTGTTTTCACGCCGTACAATTTCTGGTAAAAATGACGTGTGTTCTTTATTCTGAGGGTCAATACGATTAAAATGATACCCATTATTATATACTTTTATATTATTGTTGCGCTTAAAAAAAATCACAAACTTTTTAACCAAATTAGTACGTTTATAATCCCTTTATTTTGATGACCTATAACTTTTTTATTTTTCCGTATAAGCGGCGGGATGGGGGCTCATTTTTTGCGCCATGATCTGTACTTTTTTTTGATACCACATTTGTATATAAAAAACTTTTAATACATTTTTTATAATTTTTTTTTTAATAAAATGTATAAAAAAAGTAGGAATTTTGGACTTATTTAATTTTTTTTCGTTCACGCCGTTCACCGTACGGGATCATTAACATTTTATTTTAATAGTTCGGACATTTACGCACGCGGCGATACCAAATATGTCTATAAAAAATGTTTTTTACGCTTTTTGGGGGTAAAATAGGAAAAAACGGACGTTTTACTTTTTTATTGGGGGAGGGGATTTTTCACTTTTTTTTTACTTTTACTTTTACATTTTTTTACATTTTTTTTTACACTTGAATAGTCCCCATAGGGGACTATTCATAGCAATACCATGATTGCTAATACTGATCTGTTCTATGTATAGGACATAGAACAGATCAGTATTATCGGTCATCTCCTGCTCTGGTCTGCTCGATCACAGACCAGAGCAGGAGACGCCGGGAGCCGCACGGAGGAAGGAGAGGGGACCTCCGTGCGGCGTTATGAATGATCGGATCCCCGCAGCAGCGCTGCGGGCGATCCGATCGTTCATTTTAATCGCGAACTGCCGCAGATGCCGGGATCTGTATTGATCCCGGCACCTGAGGGGTTAATGGCGGACGCCCGCGAGATCGCGGGCGTCGGCCATTGCCGGCGGGTCCCTGGCTGCGATCAGCAGCCGGGATCAGCCGCGCATGACACGGGCATCGCTCCGATGCCCGCGGTTATGCTTAGGACGTAAATGTACGTCCTGGTGCGTTAAGTACCACCTCACCAGGACGTACATTTACGTCCTGCGTCCTTAAGGGGTTAATGTTGCTGGATAGGCCTTTTTTAAAGGTCGCGCAGAGAGCCTCATTATTCCAGGATAGTTCAGAAGCAAGAGTACGGAATTGTATGGCGTACTCGCCAACGGAGGAATTACCCTGGACCAGGTTCAGCAGGGCAGTCTCAGCAGAAGAGGCTCGGGCAGGTTCCTCAAAGACACTTCGAATTTCCGAGAAGAAGGAGTGTACAGAGGCAGTGACGGGGTCATTGCGGTCCCAGAGCGGTGTGGCCCATGACAGGGCTTTTCCAGACAGAAGGCTGACTACGAAAGCCACCTTAGACCTTTCAGTAGGAAACTGGTCCGACATCATCTCCAAGTGCAGGGAACATTGCGAAAGAAAGCCACGGCAAAACTTAGAGTCCCCATTAAATTTGTCCGGCAAGGACAGGCGGAGGCTAGGAGTGGCCACTCGCTGCGGAAGGGGTGCAGGAGCTGGCGGAGGAGATGGTTGTTGCTGCTGTAGCTGTGACTGTACTTGCTGTAGTTGTGACTGGAGTTGCTGTGTCATGGTGGTCAAGTACGACAGCTGGTGATCTTGTTGGGCGATCTGACGAGCTTGCTGGGCGACCAGCGTAGGGAGGTCAGCGACAACTGGCAGAGGAACTTCAGCAGGATCCATGGCCGGATCTACTGTCACGATGCCGGCTGGCAGGTAGTGGATCCTCTGTGCCAGAGAGGGATGGCGAGGACCGCGCTAGTGGACCGGTTCTAAGCCACTACAGGTTTTCACCAGAGCCCGCCGCAAAGCGGGATGGTCTTGCTGCGGCGGTAGTGACCAGGTCGTATCCACTAGCAACGGCTCACCTCTCTGACTGCTGAAGATAGGCGAGGTACAAGGGAGTAGGCAGAAGCAAAGTCGGACGTAGCAGAAGGTCGGGGGCAGGCGGCAAGGTTCGTAGTCAGGGGAGATAGCAGAAGTTCTGGTACACAGGCTTTAAACACACAAAACGCTTTCACTAGGCACAAGGGCAACAAGATCCGGCAAGGGAGTGCATGGGAGGAGGTCAGATATAGCCAGGGAGCAGGTGGGAGCCAATTAAGCTAATTGGGCCAGGCACCAATCATTGGTGCACTGGCCCTTTAAGTCTCAGGGAGCTGGCGCGCGCGCGCCCTAGAGAGCGGAGCCGCGCGCGCCAGCACATGACAGCAGGGGACGGGAACGGGTAAGTGACCTGGGATGCGATTCGCGAGCGGGCGCGTCCCGCTGTGCGAATCGCATCCCCAACGGCCATGACAGAGCAGCGCTCCCGGTCAGCGGGACTGACCGGGGAGCTGCAGGGAGAAAGACGCCGTGAGCGCTCCGGGGAGGAGCGGGGGCCCGGAGCGCTAGGCGTAACAGGGGGTTTGATTTAAACTTTTATTAGGGAAAGGGTTAAACCACAGTTTTTTTTTTTACAAAATTTTTTAGTCCCCTATAACATGCAATAATTAGATTGCATACTCTGAACAATGCTATGCCATAGCACCCATAGCACAGGATTGATCAGTGTTATCTGTGCTCCATTTTTCCAACCTGCCATGGGTGACTGGAGCAAAGGAGCACAGATTGGACGGCAAAGAGGCAGGTAAGGGCCCTCCCACCGTCCTCTCAACTCATCTGGACACCACGGTTTTACCGTGCTGTTCCCAATCAGCACCGCTAAGCAGTTGAGATTGTTTTTATTTTAGATGCCACAATCATATATGTAAAGGGAAACAAAAAAAGACAAGGTGCGCTCCTAGTGCAATAAATTTTAAAACGGTAAGCCCCAGGGTAAAGTAAGATGTGAGCTTACCAGATAGTGTTGTGCTGAGGGCACAACATCTGTAGAGGCCTGTAGACTCGCTTGAGATGATGAGGGTGATCGCTGCTCCGGATCCTTTCTGAGTGACCATAAGTCCTCAGCAGAAAAGGCAAAATTTTGGCATATGGATGCCGTAAAACAAAGGATATAGTCCAGGCGCTGGTCCTCACAATGGATGGTGTCAGGAGTCAGGTTTAGGTAAAATCAAGGTTCCTTTATTGCAACATAAAAGTTTCAAGTCCTATGCTGGACTCTTCCTCAGGCATAACATACATCAAACAGGCAACATTTAAATACACTAGACAGGTAACTCCTACCGGGTCACAGGTTGCGCAAAATTTTAATTTCCCCGCCAGCCTGCATCTCCCTCTCCTCATTCATGTGAATGCGCGTTCCGGACCACGCTGTGCCAAGCTGCCAGGCCAGCATTGGTCCGAACGTGCTGAACGTCAGGAGGGGGGGGGGTGTGAAATAATCCTGAGCCATATAGGGTGACACTTAGTGGCCAGGTTTACAAACGTAAAAAAAACACATATAACACGATTTTTTTAAATAAAATATATCAGAAACATTTTTTTTTTACATAATCTATTTCATAAAAAAAATTATTTTAGAAAGTTATTGCTTCTCTGCCTTTTGGCTAAGATCAAGTGTAGTATCTGTTCTTATTAGTTTCATATCTGATACGTCCCCTATCTGGAGACCATATATTAAATGGATTTTTGAGAAAGTAGGTCGATTTCGAAGCTTGCTTCTGTCACGCTATGCATTAACCCAATATGGCAGTATCGTCGGGTAAAGTGCACCAAAAATAAAGAAAAAGTTATACAGTGACCCCCTCGACCTATGATGGCCCCGACATACGCTCATTTCCACATCCGAAGGCATGTAACATACGATGCCTTTGTATGTCAGGGCCATCGCATAAACGGCTATCCAGCAGTGCAGACTGCTTCAGCTGCCACCGGATAGCCGTTTACGGTGCCCCGTGTGGTCCGCTGACGATCACTTAAATGTTCTCGGGGCTCCGGCGCGTCCTCTTCGGGATCGCCTGCATCGTCGTCATCACGTCACTGCGTATGCCGTCCCGTCATCCAAAATAGGAGTGGCGTGCGTAGCGACGTGATGGTGGCGACGGAGAGCGAGGATGCCGGGGAAGTAGAGGCCTTGCCGGAGCGTAGGGGGACACCCCGGGGACGCGGCGACAGCGATGGATGGCGACATCCAGGGCAGCGGTGACAAGCGGTGATGGTCCGGAGCGGTGGGGACACGTGAGTATAACCTCCAATACCAGTGGTCTTCAACCTGCGGACCTCCAGATGTTGCAAAACTACAACTCCCAGCATGCCCGGACAGCCGTTGGCTGTCCGGGCAAGCTGGGTGTTGTAGTTTTGTAACATCTGGAGGTCTGCAGGTTGTAGACCACTGTCCTATACTTTACATTGCACGGATCCCTCAACATACGATGGTTTCAACAAACGATGGTCCATTTGGAACAGATTACCATTGTATGTTGAGGGATGTTACTCAATACCTGATACTGATCATGTATATATAATTTGTATGTGTCTAGCACCTGTTGCTTACTTGGTTTATCATTCTGTACTTTGGAGGGGTGTGTCCTGACGCATCTTCCTCCCTGAGTGCTGGGTTTCTTCATCCAATCACTGAAGGCTGCTCTGTAACCCCCTCCTCTCTGCTACAGTCTGATAGGACAGGAGGAGCACAGAAGAGTGGTAGTCCCACCCTCACTTACTAGATTTTGTCCATGCCTGTGCTGCAGCCAGACAGGATTATGTTCTGGATGGTATAGTTTTTTTTTTTTCTTTAAACTAAACCATGATTTCTATTAAAAGGAGATACATTTTCTTATGAAGTATACTAGAAATAGTAAAAGGGGTACCCCCACCCCAATACATCTAATCAACCATCCAAAGGATAGGGAATAATACGTTTGATACGGTAAACTATTGGATTCCCGACGTATCCCTTTCAAGTCAATGGGATCCTCTAGGACCAGTTGTGTTTTTACCTATTTTGGGGCCATTCAGAGCAAAAAAAAAAAAAAAAAAGCCATACGGGACAGAGTACATGTGAAACTAGCCTTAGGCTGCTTTCACACTATAAAATTCATCCGTTTTAAAGATTCGTTTGATGTTCCATTATGAAAACCCTGAAAATCGGCCATTAAACATCCGTCTATGAGATTTTTACATTATCGGTTTTAATCCGTTATAGTCCGTTATTAATAACGGACGTTATTTTGTGACAGGAGAATGAACGGAAGAAATAGCGCATGCACTATTTCTCCCGTTACTATCTTCCGTCACAAAATAATGTCCGTTATTTATAACTGACTATAACAGATTAAAACGGATAATGTAAAAATCCCATAGACTATAATGGGATTTTCTAACGAACGTTTAATGGCCGATTTTCAGGGTTTTCATAACGGAACATCAAACGGATGAATTTTATAGTGTGAAAGCAGCCTTAGCTGAAACCCAGAGGAGGAGACTTATCAAAACCTGGGCAAAAGAAAAGTTGCCCCGTTACCCATAGCAACCAATCAGATTGCTTTTTTCATTTTGCAGAGGCTTTCATAAAAAAAAATGAAAGAAGCTGATTGGCTGCTATGGGCAACTTTTCCTCTGGACAGGTTTTGCTAAATCTCCCCCAGAGGGTCACAGAAAAAGGTGCAGGTATATCCCTTAGTTTTATTCTATGTGAGTTTCACTTCCTGTTCTGGACAAAAATAACAGGTGTGAAGCCTTATAATAACATCGTGTGTCGCAGAAAAAATGCAACGTTTAACACACACCAACATTTGTCGTACACTTTCATTGTAGAACAGCTGAAATGGATGCAGATCACTTCTCGCGAGAGTGCAGTACCTCACGCACGGCAGCCTTACACTCCCGTATCCTAGCTCCACCCACTTATGCATTCGCCGCAACAACCACCGCTGCTGCCTGTGACACTGGTTGTTGTGATTACCGGAGCAGTGATTTGCGTTATCGGACCGTTATTTGCTTTTTTTTTCGTGTAGGTCGGCGAAGAGTACAGTCCGGAATTGGCGGGACCTGGGCGTCTTCTTTGTTTTTAGTGCTTAACTAGGTTTCGTTATGTAAAAGGGTGTGTGGCTGGGCTTTCTGTTTGGCTTTAGGCGCTATAATATCTTAGCGGTGGATCGTACAGCGATTCTTGCGGTAGGAGCGGCGTAGTCACGGACATGGCGTACTGACAGAACGTGTTAAGAGGACAAAGGAGGGAGGGAAAGCGAGAGCGGCAGATGACGGTGTGAGGGGGGACACAATCTGAGGCTTTTCGTATTCACGCAGCTAACGTTGGGGAAGGCTGAACGTTTTAAGTATGAACAATTCTAATGTAATCCCGTGTTCAACGTCTGCCGCCACCATCAATGCAACTGCGGCGGGCAGCGGTGAAGCCAGCTCAGTGGAAGGATTGGAGGATACGGCCAAGGACTCAGCAGACATTGCTGCCTTTTACAGATCTGGTAAGCATTTTGGGAGGGGTCCAGCCTTCACTCAAGCAATGGCTGTCATGATGTCAGAGGTAAAACTTGTGCGCTCACCCGACGTTTGTTCTGGTTACGGCATAGCATGCGCTGCGGAGGCTCCATAGACTGCGTTACCTCCCATTGTTAATGTGACGGTTGTAACTGCCTGAAGGCGCTGCCTCACTGCTCATGTCGTGATTAGTTGCGATGATGTAATGTCAGGAGACCGTATAGATCACCATACGGCAGCTAAGAATCTGTTCGATCATGGCACTGCGTTTCCTTTTTCCTGCGCCGGCATGTGTATGTACAGTGACTGTACAGTGTGAATAGAGGTGACAGCATTATTTAGCCTTGGTTGTGTTTCTGTCATCTTGTCAACTCTAGTTCTGTGTGACTAATGTAGGCGCAGAGTTATTTGTTAGGGGTTCTGGTGTTGTCCTAAGCAAACAAGTGTCAAAATGAAGCTTGTTACTACGTGAGCCAATTTATAGTAACATGGTTGCAGTTATGGTGCAACAATTGATCCGTTTGAAATGTGCACGTGGTTTATATAAAGGAAAGCTGGGCATAGACTGGTGTTTCTGCTGGCATTCCAATTTGTAGTAAAAAGAAAACAGGTAGAAGCTGATTTTTTATGTGTTGGTTAACAAATAACTTTCTGACATCAGATCAGAATAAATTCCTGCATCACTGACCCGTTCTCTAGATTTTATTTACTGTAACATTCCAGCAATGCCTCCAGGCTAACTTCTTTTGAGTTAAATGGACACTCGGATTCAAAAACTTTTTATATGTTGAACATTTTGGCAAAGCATGAAACTTTATAATATACTTCATAAGAAATTGTTATTACCTTTTTCATAGAAATCATGGCTTTGTCCAAACTGAAGCACAGGCATGGACAAAGTCATGTTAGTGAAGGTGGGCTAGCACTCCTCTGTGATAGGACAGGAGAGGGCACAGAGGGGGGCTATAGGGCACAGAGCAGTGCTAGCCCACCCTGACTTACTGGACTTAGTCCATGCCTGTGCTTCAGCTTGGACATAACAATTACTTTGTAAGCCATGATTTCTATTAAAAGGAATCAATGACCACTTCCTCTTGCAGACAGTTCCACAGTGTCAGTGCTCTTAGGTTATATTAATACTTGGGAAATTAGCTAGAAATTTCCTATCTGAAATTAATTCCTGAAATTCAAAGTCCCATAGTCTAAGGGCTTTTCCAGTCATATTCCACCAAAAGACTGAACATGTTCATTCTCTTGCTACAGAACTTCTGACGCGTGAACTAAACCGCTGCTGCAACGGAATTTGCTTAAAATTTCCTCTAGGAGGCAAAAAGTCTTTCTGTAATCAGTTTGGCTTTTTGTGTAGATTTATTTACAGTGGATGAAATAATTGTTTTTAGATCTGGGAAGGGAGGTAGGCGTCCGACGGCTAGGAACCCTGCAATCTCCTGCATGGGACCTCTGTTCTCAACGGGAATGGAGTGCGTCGACCCCCAGCCCGAAGCTGTGCCCGTCACGCCCCCTCCATGTATCGATGTGGGAGAGCCAGGTATAGCCGAAAGCTGTCTCTCTGGCTCTGCCATAGAGATGCATAGAGGGGGTGTGTCGCCGCAGCTTCATGTGTAAAAATCACTCCCATTATTCAAATTTAAAGCGGAACTGTCATTTGGTAAAAAATGTTTTTTGACATTTCTTCAAGGCATGTCAAAAGTTGAAATCTGTATTTGTCCTATGAAGTATGCTGCAGCAGTGGGAAGGCCCATTTCACACGGTAGTATGATGGCGGCCAGGGAAAATAGCAGGAGAAAATAATAGAGCTTGCGCCGTCTTTTTCTCCCGCTGAAGAACAGCTGCGCCCAACAGACTCCATTGACTATAATGGGGTCCATCAGGACCCGCTGTTACCCATTGCGCCCTGTCAAACTCGAGAGAGTTTGACTGCCGTTCTTGATGGGGCGTAATGGTAGTGTGACTGTAGCCTTACATGTCATAAGATTTTCCAAATGACGTTAAGCGTCCGTTCACACTGAGGAAATTAAAGGGATACTCCGGTGATTAATTTTTTTTGACTATATGGCATCTTCTTTGTAAGTGTTTCGTTTTTTTTTTTTTTTTTTTTGCAAAATACATGTTATATGTTTTGGCAGCATGTGTGTGTTTTGCTTACCTGTTTGGGCAGGAAGTTCTGTAGTTGAGTGTTTTCTTATACTGTTGTCCACAGCGGCCATGTTCGGAGTCTGTTGGTGGACGAGATGTCATAGTTTTTGTTTTTTTTCTCTGTCTGCATGAGAAATAATCCACGCCCCCTCATCCTCCCCCCCCCCCCCCCCCCCGGAGGTCTGTATGAGAAGCCATAGTACACAGCTCCTCACCTCCCCTCCCCCTTCTCTGTCTTCTGGATGCAGGTCTGCACAGGAGAAGGAACACAGAGAAGATAAGTGTTATCTGAAGGGAAGGATGACAAGGGGCACTTACTGGGGATGTATGGACTGCAGGGAAATAAATCTCATACTGGAAATGATCTCTATATGTTAAGGGGGAGGGGGGGGGACTCCTGAATGACACATGCTGAGAGTTGTGGTCCCTGTTATGTGTGTGTATGCTAGTGTTTACAAACCAGTGTGCCTCCAGCTGTTGTAAAACAACTCCCAGCATTCCCTGACAGACTTTGGGCATGCTGGGAGTTGTAGATTTGCAACAGCTGGAGCCACACTGGTTGGGAAACACTGTTCTAGCCTATTCAGCATACACATCATGTTACACCAGTGTTTCCCAACCAGTGTTCCTCCAGCTGTTGTAAATATACAACTCCTAGCATGCCCAAAGGCTATCAGGGCATGCTGGGAGTTGTAGTTTTGCAACACATTGAGGCACCCTGGTTGGGAAACACTGGTGTATGCCCTACAGAGGTGTGGTGAACTACAAGCCCCAGGAGACTACAGAGGCAGCATGCCGGTGTTATACCACAGACTGAAGACTCCTAAATGACACATGCTGGGAGTTGTAGTCCCTTTTGTGTGTGTGTGTGTATGACAGTGTATCCCAACCAAGGCTGATTTATATTAGTGTGCTGTGTATAAGGGGGCTGACCCGGGAAAATAGTAGGATGGGTAAAGGGCGGAATAAAAAAAAAAAAGCCTCAAACCAGTAAGGCATGTGGCATGCTGGGATTTGTAGTTTTCATCACAACAAAGAACCGAAATAGAGTAGCCTAAACAAGAATAGAAATGAAACATAACAAATAAGTCAAAAACGGAAAAACACGTTGACCACCGGAGTACCCCTTTAAGTGAGGAATTTGCTCAGTGAACCAGCGTTGTTTAAAATGGCCTGATTTGCTGTAGAGAGATGCACCATCCCATTGACAAACTGCAGTTCTCTGGTGGATTCCACTGGAAGATTGAAAATTTTCAGTCCTCTGTCGGAATCCAGTCCCTTGTAGAAAGTTATGCTACAGCACTTCCAACTTGTGAACAGAGCAGCAGAATTCCCATTGAGATCCATGGGAGGTTGCTGCAAGCAGAATCTGTGTCAAATTTCCTTAGTGTGAATGGGAAGGCTGTGAAGTGTGAAGGCTGGGTTCACATGGCAGAATGTCCACGTGGAAAATCTGTGTGGACATTCTGCAGACTGCAGGACGCCGGCATATTATGCCGACGCTAGAACTGCATGAGAATGCAGTATTTGAAGTATTTCTCACAGAAAAGGATTGCAGTAACACATGTTTTGCTATACACGTTTATTCCCTAAAAGTAGCTAATCTCCCTGGGTGTGGACGGAAGAGAAAAATTGAAAGGTGGCATCGCGGGATAGTCCGGATGGTGGATAAGCAGCCCCAAACAAATTCCACAGATATTCAAGCTGTCCTGCAGGCTCAGGGAGCATCAGTGTCAGCGCAAACTGTCAACATTTAAATGAATTGAAACGCTATGGCAGGAGACCCAGTAGGGACCACACTGCTGACACAGAAAAAAGCAAGACTACATTTTGCCAAAATCCTTCTGGGAAAACATCTTGTGGACAGATGAGACCAAGATAGAGCTTTTTGTTAAAGCACATCATTCTACTGTTTAAAAAAACAAAATGAGGCCTACAAAGAAAAGAACACAGAAACTACAGTGAAATATGGTGAAGGTTCAATGATGTTTTGGGTTTGTTTTGCTGCCTCTGGCACTGGGTGCATTGAATGTGTGCAAGGCATCATGAAATCTGAGGATTAGCAACGGATTTTGGGTCGCACTGTACAGCCCGGTGTCAGAAAGCTGGGTTTGCGTCCGAGATCTTGAGTCTTCTAGCAGGACAATGACCGAAAACATGTCAAAAAGCACCCAGAAATGGATGGCAACAAAGCACTGGAGAGTTCTGAAGTGGCCAGCAATGAGTCCAGATCTAAATTCCATTTAAACACCTGTGGAGGGATCTTAAAGGAGATATCCAGTGGTGATTCAGTGGAGAGCAACTTATCCCCTATCCTAAGGATAGGGGATAAGTTTGAGATCGCGGGGGGTCCGACCGCTGGGGCCCCCTGCGATCTCCTGTACGGAGCCCTGACAGCCCACGGGAAGGGGGCGTGTCGACCTCCGCACGAGGCGGCGGCCGACACGCCCCTTAAATACAACTCTATGGCAGAGCCGAAGCGCTGCCTTCGGCAATCTCCGGCTCTGCCATAGAAATGTATTGAGGGGGCGTGTCGGCCGCCGCCTCGTGCGGGGGTCGACACCCGCTATCTCGGCGGAGAGCCGGGGCCCCGTACAGAGAGATCGCAGGGAGCCCCAGCGGTCGGACCCGCCGCGATCTCAAACTTATCCCCTATCCTTAGGATAGGGGATACGTTTTTCACCACTGGACTACCCCTTTAAAATTGCTGTTGGGAAAAGGCGTCCTTCCAATAAGAGAGACCTGAGTGGTCCAACATTCCGGCTGAGAGGTGTAAGAAGCTTATTGATGGTTATAGGAAGTGACTGGTTTCAGTTATTTTTTCCAAAGGGTGTGCAACAAAATATTAAGTTAAGGGTGCCAATAATTTTGGTGTGACATTATGTCCAATTTGCTTTTTTTTTTCCCTCTTTTGGTTTAGTTCCAATACAGACAAAGGGAATAAACATCTGTATAGCGCAACGTGTTACTGCAATCCTTTTATTTATGAGAAATACCGTATTTTTCGCTCAGTAAGACGAACTTTTTCTCCCCCAAAAGTGGGAAGGAAATGTGTGCTTCCTAAGGAGCGAATGTGTGCCGAATCTGTCCTGTTCTTCCATTCCCTTTACTGCCTCTGTCCCGTTCTCCTGTCCGCATAATGGAGTCTTATGGAGGAGCATGTGACACACACGTCACTCCACTGCGCCCAGCATTAGGCTACGGAGTAAGCAGTGTGACGTGTGTGTCACATGCTCATCCATAGACTCCGTTATGCGGATGGCAGAACAGGGCAGCGGTAGTGATAGGTAAGCAGCCACGAGGGTTGGTCTTGCTTGCCACAAGGAGGTCTGGTTCAGAATATTTTTCTTGTTCTCCTCCTCTAAAAACCTAGCTGCGTCTTATGGAGCGAAAAATACGATCCTTCATTTGCTAGAAAAATTTCAGGGGTGCCAACATTTATGGCCATGACTGTATATATATTCTCCTCTTACATATTGCACGGCTGGCTGAGATTTATAGTCCCCTACACACTATCTTATGCAATATGAAAGGGGGGCAGAGGATAATAAAAATGTGTGTGTGTGTGTGTGTGTGTGTGTGTGTGTACATATACAGTGGTCCCTCTACATACGATGGTAATTCATTACAAATGAACGATTGTTAGTTGAAACCATCGTATGTTGATCGATCCGTGCAATGTAAAGTATAGGACAGTGGTTTCCAACCTGCGGACCTCCGGATGTTGCAAAACTACAACTCCCAGGCTGTCCGGGCATGCTGGGAGTTGTAGTTTTGCAATAGCTGGAGGTCTGCAGGTTGAAGACCACTGGTATAGGAGGTTATACAGTACTCACCTGTCCTCACCGCTGCCCTGGATGTCGCCCTCCATCTCCGGACTGTCTCTGCTGGGTCTCTTTGTCGCTGTCATCACGTCGCTGTGCACGCCGCTCCTATTGGATGACAGGATGGCATGTGCGATGACTATGGAGAGCGCCGGCGATGCAGGGGATCCCGAAGAGGACGGTCCGGAGCGCCGGTACAGGTGAGTGACACCCACCGGACCACACGGGGCAGCTTAAGTAGTCTGCGCTGCTGGATAGCCGTTTATGCGATGGCCCGACGTAAAAAAAAGCATCGTATGTTGATGCTGCCTTCAACATGCGATGGTCTCTGAGAGGCCATCGCATGTTGAAATTATTGTATGTCTGGGCCATTGTAGGTCGGTGGGGGTGGTGGGGGGCTCTGTATATGTGTGTATACACAGCTATCCCAGTCAGTCACTGCATGACTGGCTGGGATTTGTAGTCCCCAACACACCTTATATTATGCAATATGAAAGAGCAGAATCTCTATAATATATACACAGTACAGACCAAAAGATTGGACACACCTTCTCATTCAGAGTTTTCTTTATTTTCATGACTATGGAAATTGTAGATTCACACTGAAGGCATCAAAACTATGAATTAACACATGTGGAATTATATACATAACAAAAAAGTGTGAAACTGAAAATGTCATATTCTAGGTTCTTCAAAGTAGCCACCTTTTGCTTTGATTACTGCTTTGCACACTCTTGTCATTCTCTTTATGAGCTTCAAGAGGTAGTCACCTGAAATGGTCTTCCAACAGTCTTGAAGGAGTTCCTAGAGATGCTTAGCACTTGTTGGCCCTTTTGCCTTCATTGTTTTCAGGTCTGGTGACTATGGAGGCCAGGTCATCTGGCGCAGCACCCCATCACTCTCCTTCTTGGTCAAATAGCCCTTACACAGCCTGGAGGTGTGTTTGGGGTCATTGTCCTGTTGAAAAATAAATGATGGTCCAACTAAACGCAAACTGGATGGATAGCATGGCGCTGCAACATGTTGTGGTAGCCATGCTGGTTCAGTATGCCTTCAATTTTTAATAATTCCCCAACAGTGTCACCAGAAAAGCACCATCACACCTCCTCCTCCATGCTTCACGGTGGGAACCAAGCATGTAGAGTCCATCCGTTCACCTTTTCTGCGTCGCACAAAGATACGGTGGTTGGAACCAAAGATCTCAAATTTGGACTCATCAGACCAAATCACAGATTTCCACTGGTCTAATGTCCATTCCTTGTGTTCCTTAGTCCAAACAAGTCTCTTCTGCTTGTTGCCTGTCCTTAGCAGTGGTTTCCTAGTAGATATTCTACCACGAAGGCCTGATTCACACAGTCTCCTATTAACAGTTGTTCTAGAGATGTGTCTGCTGCTAGAACACTGTGTGGCATTGACCTGGTCTCTAATCTGAGCTGCTGTTAACCTTAGATTTCTGAGGCTGGGGACTCGGGTGAACTTATCCTCCGCAGAGGTGACTCTTGGTCTTCCTTTCCTGGGGCGGTCCCCATGTGAGACAGTTTCTTTCTAGCTCTTGATGTTTTTTGTGACTGCACTTGGGGACACTTTCCACCTAGAATATGACATATTTTCAGTTGTTTCACACTTTTTTTATGTTATGTCTATAAGTCGACATGTGTTAATTCATAGTTTTGATGCCTTCAGTGTGAGTCTACAATTTTCATAGTCATGAAAATGAAGAAAACTCTTTGAATGAGGTGTGTCCAAACTTTTGGTTTGTGCTGTGTATATATAATTATCCTCTGCTCCTCTTACATATTGCATATTGAGATCAAGAGAGGAAAGGGTTACAGAGCAGCCTGCAGTGATTGGCTGACTGCCAGGCTCTCCCCCGAGACTCAGTGACACAAAGTAAGGGAGGACATTAAGTCATGTAGCATGAGGGACACTCCCCCCACCCCCCCACCCCAGACTGCAACTGATGTAAGCTGTTTTTAATAGAAATATAGGGGCTAAACACATAAAACTTAGATGTAAATGATCAGGGTGTGGTACTGAGTAACACAAGTTTATTTTTTTGGGTGATGTCACGCTCATACCCGATCGGTCCAGCCAAGACTCTAGAGAGAGTGTGATGGTGCAAGGGTTAAAGCCACTAGACCTCTCGGTATCCACTACTAGTCCCAGCAAGTCACCTAATGAACCCTTTGATAAATGTGTTTCACCAGAGCTTCCTTCAGAAAGGTGAGCATAGATGGATAGATATAGAGAGAGAGAGAGAGAGCTGATTAAACATTTAATCTGATAAAAGGTATCACAGTGCTACGTATAAAATAAACAAATGACATACAGGTACAAAAATATGAGAGTTCAGCAAGACAAGTTCATAAAACAAAAATGAAGTGTCCTCACAGCATAATGGTATAGCAGTCCTTGAGGTAGAGTCCAGCTGTTCTTAGGATCTTGTCAGCTTTGGCCACATGCTTGAACCACAGGTTTGTCCAGCATCTCATTTTTATAGTGGCTTTTTAGGAGGGAAAACGACCCCCCCCCCCCTTCTCCCCTCTGATCCCACTAGGTGGGGGCATCTTTCTTCCTGGTCCCTTATCTGATTTAGATTTTATGATGGGACCAGAGACATCTCGTATCCTGCTGATAAAAAGGTTTTTGACTTCAAAAGAAGTATAACACAGGCTGACAGGCCCCCAATAAAACTGGAATACACAAAAACACAGTCTGAATGAACCCTCACCCATGCCTTAGATTATACATTATACACAAATACAATTATAACACATGTATGATTCTATAATCAGGCCTTGAGCCTGACAGGTGATATGATAGGTATGCTTTAATCTGTAGCCGAAGGATAGGGATAAGTTTAAGATGGGGGGGGTCCGAGTGCTGGGGTCCCCCGCGATCTCTTGTATGGAGCCCCTGTGCTGTAGCACAGGAGCGCGTCATGACCCCCACCTGAAGCGGAGGCTGTTACGCCCCCCTTCATTAAGCTCTATGGGAGAGCCGAAGGTTTTATACTTGAGACTTAGGCTAGGTTCAGATTACGGAATCTCCGGGCAGAAAATTTCCGCCCGGAGATTCCGAGTGCGGCCCGCCGCTGGGGACCCCCGTGATCTTGCACGCGGCACCCAGTTTGTAATCAGTCCCCGGAGCGTGTTCCCTCCGGGTTTGATTACGGGCGATCACAGGGCGGGCAGTGTGTGACGTCACGCATGCGCCCCCGTGTGACGTCATGCTCCGCCCCTCAATGCAAACCTACGGGAGGGGGCGTGACGGCTATTACTCCCCCTCCCATAGGCTTGCATTGAGGGGCGGAGCGAGACGTCAAACGCCGCCCGCCCTGTGATCACCCGTAATCACACCCGGAGCGAACACGCTTCGGGGACTGATTACAAACGGGGTGCCGCGTGCAAGATCACGGGGGGTCCCCAGCGGCGGGACTCCCGCGGTCAGGCATCTTATCCCCTATCCTTTGGATAGGGGATAAGATGTCTAAGCACCGAAGTACCCCTTTAAGTGTGCACACCCTCCTATAACTGGGGATGTAGTTATGTTCGAAATTAACCAATCACATTCCAACTCATGTTAAATAGAAGTCATTACACACCTGCCATTATTTTAAGAGAATCTGACAGATGGGTTATAGTGCAGGTGAATAATTGTAAGATGAAGGGTCACTTTTTGGTGCCTTTTGAGCGGTGTTTGGACTTTTTAATCTATTATTCATATTGCGCTCCAGTGCGCATTAGAGGCGCTGAGCTGGCATGCCGAACTCCCCTGCCTCATCAATATTCACTCCCAGGTGGGATGGAGAGGGTGCCGGGCCGGAGATAGCGGGGGGTCCCAGTGGCCGGACCCCCCGTGATCAGACATCTTATCTTAATGTCTAGGGACAGAGTGACCCTTTTAAGGGCTTATATACCTATCGGCCCTCATTTACTAAGAGTGTCTATTTTTTACAAGTGTGAAATGTTGTTTCAGACTTGCAGGATTCAACCTTATTTACTATGGGGATTCACAGATTTACAAGTCGAGTAAATTTTCTGACCAGCTTTTCCTAGGTGGAAATTTCCAGCCATTTATTCACAGGATTTTTGTGAATTCAGTAGTAAATAGGTTGGATTGTGAAACCATACGCCTTTTCGTTCAGACTACGCCCCTTTTTTTGCTTTTCACAATGCAATGCCGGGTTTGTCAAATTTTCCTGATGCAGACATGTCTCCAGAGGAAGATTGAAGAAAAAAAATAAATACATTTTGTGAGTGATACCAATTCCCAACCCCCCCCCCCCCCCCTCCATATATTTATATATAGTTAATAGGTCACACCTAAGCTGGCTTTTTGCTAAATTAAATGGGGGAGATTTATCAAAACCTGTGCAAAGGAAAAGTTGCCCATAGCAACTAATCAGATTGCTTAGTTAAAAATGAATGAAGCAAGCTGATTTGGTTGCTATGGGCAACTTTCCTCTGGACAAGTTTTGATAACTCTCCCCCCAATAACCTTAAAGGAGATGTCTGCGGACTTTTCCTATTCCATCCTGCCTGAGCTTAAAAACAAACAAACAAAAAAAAAAACTTTCACTTACCTTTTTACGTTCCCCCTGGAGTGCCGCAACAGCTGATCGGTCAGCCGGGCTGTCTACTACCTACTTCCTTTAGCCCAGCGATGTCCCGCCTCGGCCGGTGATAGGCTGAAGTGCCGTGTGACGTACCGGGCTAAGGGAAGTAGACAGCCCGGCCGACCGATCGGCTGTTGGGGAGCTTCGGGGGAACGTAGAAAGGTAAGTGAAAGTTTTTCTCTTTTTTTTTTTTTTTTTTCTCCAACCCTGGCAGGATGGAATAGTAAGAGTCTGCACTGAACATCTCCTTTAATTCTGATTAGGGCTGCACGATTTGGGGAAAATGTGCGATTGTGATTTCAAGGTAAATATTGTGATTTCGATGTAATAAACAAATGGTAAAATCCCTTTTTTTTTTTTTTTTTCCATGTCCAATCCCTTTATTTCATATAGCCAATTTAAAATGGGAGGATTTTAGTACTCCAATGCAGTAAAACTTTTTTCCCCAAGGACAGCCGATCCTGGGACACCACCCCATTATTTTGCACATCAGGAAGTAGTGGTTGACACCCTCCTCCATGTAGTTTTATTGGATACTTGGAGGGGTTGTCAGCAGACTCTTTGTGCAAGGATCGGCATGGCCACTGTCTGGGGACTGCTGGGGTGCTGTGCAGGAGAACCAGGGAGGATCCCAGTTGTTGGACTCCCTGCAATCTAGAACTTATCCCCTATCTTTTGGATTGGTGCTAAGTTTTACTGCACTGGAGTACTCCTTTAAAAATGTCCCCTTCTGACCCCTAAAACTTTACGATTTTTCCATATACAGGGCTGTAAGGTGGCTTAGTCTTTGTTCTGTGATCTGTATTTTTTTTTTCCATTGGCGCCATTTTTGTTTTCATGGGACTTTTTTATCACTTTTTTTTTTAATCACTTTTTGATTAGTCCCAATGGAGCAGTGTTTTCACACAGTGTCTCTAGTTATTGCAAAACTACAACTCCCAGCATGCCCAGACAAACCAAAGCTGTACGGGCATGCTGGGAGTTTGGCCACAACTGGAGACACATATGCAATATTTAGCTTGCAGACACTGATCAATGCTGTGCCATAGGAGTCTATGGCACATCATTGATCAGTGTTATCAGCGCTCCATTACTACAGGCTGCTCAGGCTGCTTGCATTATTGGAGCGCTAATCGGACGGAAAGAAGGAAGGTAGGGACCCTCAGTCAGTCCTCTCAGCTGATCGGGACTCCGAGTTTTGCCACGCGTGTCCTGGTCAGCTCCACAGAGCTACCGACACTTGTTTTCTGCATTTTAGGTGCCGCAATCAACTTTGATCGTCTAAAGGGTTAATGCTGGACATCAGCCAGATGGGTGAGGTTCGTTCGGTATTAGCCAGTATGAAGTGATCTCTTCTTCTGAGCTCATTTCATAGACCTCCTGCACTGCTGCGCCGTACATACATCATCCAGTAGTGGATGAAGTCCCCTCTTCCCAGTTCTGAGCACTGCTGGAAGGAGAGACGGTGAGATGCAGGCTGAAGGGACCAGACTGCGCCGCACGGGAGCTGGGCCTGTGGCTGCCCAATGACTGGTAGGAATAGTCACCCGTTAAGAATATGTACCATTAACCCCTTAAGGACGCAGGACGTAAATGTACGTCCTGGTGAGGTGGTACTTAACGCACCAGGACGTACATTTACGACCTAAGCATAACCGTGGGCATCGGAGCGATGCCCGTGTCATGCGCGGCTGATCCCGGCTGCTGATCGCAGCCAGGGACCCACCGGCAATGGCCCGCGATCTCGCGGGCGTCCACCATTAACCCCTCAGGTGCCGGGATCAATACAGATCCCGGCATCTGCGGCAGTTCGCGATTTAAATGAACGATTGGATCGCCCGCAGCGCTGCTGCGGGGATCCGATCATTCATAACGCCGCACGGAGGTCCCCTCTCCTTCCTCCGTGCGGCTCCCGGCGTCTCCTGCTCTGGTCTGTGATCAAGCAGACCAGAGCAGAAGATGACCGATAATACTGATCTGTTCTATGTCCTATACATAGAACAGATCAGTATTAGCAATCATGGTATTGCTATGAATAGTCCCCTATGGGGACTATTCAAGTGTAAAAAAAAATGTAAAAAAATGTAAAAGTAAAAGTAAAAAAAAGTGAAAAATCCCCTCCCCCAATAAAAAAGTTAAACGTCCGTTTTTTCCTATTTTACCCCCAAAAAGCGTAAAAAACATTTTTTATAGACATATTTGGTATCGCCGCGTGCGTAAATGTCCGAACTATTAAAATAAAATGTTAATGATCCCGTACGGGGAACGGCGTGAACGAAAAAAAATAAAAAAAAGTCCAAAATTCCTACTTTTTTAATACATTTTATTAAAAAAAAATTATAAAAAATGTATTAAAAGTTTTTTATATGCAAATGTGGTATCAAAAAAAAGTACAGATCATGGCGCAAAAAATGAGCCCCCATACCGCCACTTATACGGAAAAATAAAAAAGTTAGAGGTCATCAAAATAAAGGGATTATAAACGTACTAATTTGGTTAAAAAGTTTGTGATTTTTTTTAAGCGCAACAATAATATAAAAGTATATAATAATGGGTATCATTTTAATCGTATTGACCCTCAGAATAAAGAACACATGTCATTTTTACCATAAATTGTACGGGGTGAAAACAAAACCTTCCAAAATTAGCAAAATTGCGTTTTTCGTTTAAATTTCCCCACAAAAATAGTGTTTTTTGGTTGCGCCATACATTTTATGATATAATGAGTGATGTCATTACAAAGGACAACTGGTCCCACAAAAAACAAGCCCTCATACTAGTCTGTGGATGAAAATATAAAAGAGTTATGATTTTTAGAAGGCAAGGAGGAAAAAATGAAAACGTAAAAATTAAATTGTCTGAGTCCTTAAGGCCAAAATGGGCTGAGTCCTTAAGGGGTTAAAGGAAATCTATCACCAGTGTCATCTGCGCTAACCTGTCTGTACCCCGACAGGTAGTGCAGGTGACACTGACAACGGTACTCGCCTTGTCACGGCCTGTGGTGGGGATCTCCTGTAATCTTCTCCGGTATCTTTGCTCCAGGTACCGGCTTGGGGCACGGGTGGACCTTAATGACGTAAACCACTGCTGTCCGGGACCCTGCAGAAAGCAGCAGCGGCTTTGGGCATGGGCGGAGCTTAGTGACTTCAGCGCTACTGCTCTCTTCTGGGTCCTGGGAACAGCAGCAATTACGTCATTAAGCTCCGCTAGTGCCCCAAGCCGGTGCCCGGAGCGAAGATACCGGAGAAGATTACAGGAGATCCCCACCACGAACTGGGATAAGGGAAATACTGTTGTCATCAGTGTCACCTGCACTGCCTGTCAGTACCTACAGGTTAGTGCAGGTGACACTGGTGACAGATTTTCTTTTAAGGGGTACTCCACTCCCCAGCGTACGTAACATTTCGTTCCGAACGCTGGGAACGGGCTTCAGGGTTTTTCCCACCCCCTTGTGATGTCACGTTCCGCCCTTCGTGACATCATGCCCTGCCCCCTCAATGAAAATCTATGGGAGGGGTGTGACGGCTGACGCACCTCTTCTCATAGACTTGCATTGAGGGGTGGGGCGTGCCATCACGAGGGGGCGTGTTGAAGCCCGCACCAGCGTTCGGAACAAATGGTTTCCTATCACTGAGCCAGTTACGTCCCCACTTACACATGTTGAGGGAAATTTATCAAAACCTGTGCAGAGGAAAATTTCCCCATAGCAAGATGCCGTTCACCCTTCGGTATCACTTTATTTTAAGAGTTCGGATAGTTACGCACGCAGAGATGCCAAATATGTATATACATTTTTTTTTTTTTTTACACTTTAACAGTCCCCATAGGGGACTATTTATAGCAATAATTTGATTGCTAATACTGTTCAGTGCTATGCATAGGGCATAGCTCTGATCAGTGTTATCGGTCATCTTCTGCTCTGGTCTGCTCGATCTTAGACCAGAGCAGACGACCCGTAGGAGGCAGGTGAGGGGGTCTCCATCTGCCGTTCTGGATGATCGGATCGCCGCGGCAGCCATGCGGGTGATCCAATCATCCATTTTTGTGATCACTGCATCTGAGGGGTTAATGGCGGACATCCCCGCAATTGTGGATGTCGGCCATTTCCGGCCAGTCCCTGGCTGCTATGAGCAGCCGGGACCTGCCGCGCGTGACCAGAGCATCGTTCCGAGGCTCGCGGTTACATGTAGGATGTAAATTTACTTCCTGGTGCGTTAAGTACCACCTCACCAGGATGTACATTTACGTCCTGCGTTGATAAGGGGTTAAAGAGGTATTCTGACCTTAGACATCTTATCCCCTATCCAAAGGATAAGGGGATAAGATGTCTGATCGAGAGGGTCCCGCTGCTGGGAACCCCCACAATCTCCATGCAGCACCCGGCATTTTGTGCCAGGCGCTACTCTCGAGACAAAGACGTGACATTACGCCACAACACCTTCCATTCATGTCTTTGAATGAAGGCCGTCACGCCCCCTCCAATAGATATGAATGGAGGGGGGAGTGGTGTAATGTCACCTCTTCTGGGGAGAAGCGCTTGATGCAGAATGCAGAGTGCAGCACGGAGATCACAGGGTTCCCAACGGACGGACCCCTGTCATCAGACATCTTATCCCCCTATCCTTTGGACCACCAGAGATGGTTAAGAGATTCCTTTAGACGCCACTGTCAACTTTGACATCGGCGATCTACAGGGTTAGTAGCCGGCCGCGGTGATCGCCACATGTCTGCTATTAGCAGCAGCCCCCAGCTACTGAAATCAGCTGGGTATGGAATGGGCTCGAGTCAGGAGCCCGCTCCATACACCCGGAGCGCCCTCTTGTGCATACACCCTGAGCACCGGCGTTACAAAAATTAAAGGGGGAAGTCGGTCTGGCCCTGCTTGCCAGATACAGGGCTAAATGTATGAAAAACTCACCTGCCCAGCGCCCGGAACTATTGGACATCTACATTGCTCAAAAGAATAAAGGGAACACTTAAACAACACAATGTAACTCCAAGTCAGTCACACTTCGGTGAAATCACACTGTCCACCCAGGAAGCAACGCTAATTGACAATCAGTTTCACATGCTGTTTTGCAAATGGAACAGACAACAGGTGGAAATTATAGGCAATTAGCAAGACACCACCAATAAAGGAGTGGTTCTTCAAGTGGTGACCACAGACCACTTCTTCTTAGTTCCTATACTTCCTGGCTAATGTTTTGGTCACTTTTTTAGTTTTTTTTATGCTGGTGGTGCTTTCACTCTAGTGGTAGCATGAGACGGAGTCTACAACCCACACAAGTGGCTACGGTGGTGCAGCTCATCCAGTATGACGCATCAATTTGAGCTGTGGCAAGAAGGTTTGCTGTGTCTGTCAGAGTAGTGTCCAGAGCATGAAGGTGCTACCAGGAGACAGACCAGTACATCAGGAGATGTGGAGGAGGCTGTAGGAGGGCAACAACCCAGCAGCAGGACCGCTACCTCCACATTTGTGCAAGGAGGAGCAGTGCCAGATCCCTGCAAAATGACCTCCAGCAGGCCACAAATGTGCATGTGTCCACTCAAACGGTCAGAAACAGACTCCATGAGGGTGGTATGAGGGCCCGACTTCCACAGGTTACAGCTTACAGCCCAACACCGTGCAGGACGTTTGGAATTTGCCAGAGAACACAAAGATTTGCAAATTCGCCACTGGCGCCCTGTGCTCTTTACAGATGAAAGCAGGTTCACACTGAGCACTTGTCACAGACGTGACAGTCTGGAGACGCTGTGGAGATCATTCTGTTGCCTGCAACATCCTCCAGCATGACCGGTTTGGCGATGGGTCAGTAATCGTGTGGGGTGGCATTTCCATGGGGGGTAGCACAGCCCTCTGTGCTTGCCAGAGAGGTAGCCTGACTGCCATTAGGTACCGAGGTGAGATCCTTAGACCCCTTGTGAGACCATATGCTGGTGCGGTTGGCACTGGGTTCCTTCTAATGAAAGACAATGCTAGACCTCATGTGGCTGGAGTGTCAGCAGTTCCTGCAAGAGGAAGGCATTGATGCTCTGGACTGGCTGCCCGTTCCCCAGACCTGAATCCGATTGAGCACATCTGGGACATCATGTCTCGCTCCATCCACCAATGCCTCGTTTCACTACAGACTGTCCAGGAGTTGGCGGATGCTTTATTCCAGGTCTGGGAGGACATCCCTCAGGAGACCATCCGCCACCTCATCAGGAGCATGCTCAGGCGTTGTAGGGAGATCATACGGGCTCGTAGAGGCCACACACACACACTACTGAGTCTCATTTTGACTTGTTTTAAGGACATTACATCAAAGTTGGATCAGCCTGTAGTGTGGTTTTCCACTTTGATTTTGAGTGTGACTCCATATCCAGACCTCCATGGGTTGATAAATTTGACTTCCATTGATCATTTTTGTGTGATTTTGTTGTAAGCACATTCTACTATGTAAAGATGAAATTATTTCATACGATTAGTTCATTCATTCAGATTTAGGATGTGTTATCTTAGTGTTCCCTTTCTTTTTTCTCCAAACCAAATAACCCTAAAGCTTGATAACCTGTCTTGGTACTGTAATCCTCCCATACTGTTAGTTATCTCTGTCACTCTCCTCTGCACCCTCTCCAGTGTCCTTTTTATATAATGGTACCCAAAATTCACAAATGACTTATACAGAGTCAAAACTATGTTCCTATCATGAGCCTTTATGCCTATTTTGATACATCCTGTGACTGTGTTGTTCTTGACGACATCTGCCTTGCGCTGGTTCCTAAAGTTGAATGTACTGTTCACAAGTACCCTCAAGTCCCTTTTGGTAGAAGTTTTTCCTAAGCTTTTATTATTTAGCACATAATTGTAAATGGTTTTTTTTTTACGGGCCAAGTGCATAACCTTACATTTAATTCACATTAACCCCTTGAGGACCAAGCACTTTTCTGTTTTGGCACTTTCATTTTTTTCCTCCTTACCTTTTAACCTGTTAAGGACCCAGGGCGTACCTGTACATCCTGAGTCCGCACCCGATCTACAACACGGGGCCGCGGCGTAGCTGGTCGGCCCCGGGCTCTAACAACGGCCGGGACCCGTGGCTATTAACCCTTTAGACGTGGCGTTCAAAGTTTAACGCCGCGTCTAAAATGAAAGTGAAACCATGCCGGTTAGCTCAGGGAGCTGTTCGGGCTTGCCGCGGCGAAATTCCGGCATCCCGAACAGCTTACATGAAAGCTGGAGGATCCCTACCGGCCTCCTCGCTGTCCGATCGCCGAATGACTGCTCAGTGCCTGAGATCCAGGCATGAGCAGTCAAGCGGCAGAATCAATGATCAGTGGTTTCTTATGGGAAACCACTGATCAATGTAAAAGATCAGTGTGTGCAGTGTTATAGGTCCCTATGGGAGCTATAACACTGCGAAAAAAAAGTGAATAAAGATCATTTAACCCCTTCCCTATTAAAGTTTGAATCGCCCCCCCTTTTCCCATAAAAAAATAACTGTGTAAATAAAAATAAACACATGTGGTATTGCCTCGTGTGTAAATGTCCGAACTATAAAAGTATATCATTAATTAAACCGCCTGGTCAATGGCGTACACGTAAAAAAATTCCAAAAAAGTGTTTTTTTGGTCACTTTATTTCATACAAAAATGAATAAAAAATGATCCAAAAGTCTGATTAAAACAAAAATGGTACCGATAAAAACTTCAGATCACAGCGCAAAAAATTAGCCCTCATACCACCATGTACGTGGAAAAATAAAAAAGTTATAGGGGTCAGAAGATGACATTTTTAAACATATAAATTTTCCTGCATGTAGTTATGATTTTTTCCAGAAGTACGACAAAATGAAACCTATATAAGTAGGCTATCATTTTAAAGAGAAGGTGTCATTTTTACCGAAATATGCACTGCGTAGAAACGGAAGCCCCCAAAGTTACAAATTGGCGTTTTTTTCTTCGATTTTGTCGCCGTGGATTTTTGGGTAAAATGACTGTCACTGCAAAGTAGGATTGGTGATGCAAAAAATAAGCCATAATATGGATTTTTTAAGTAGAAAATTGAAAGGGTTATGGAGGTAAACAAAAAATGCAAAAACTGAAAAAAGTGGGTGTGCAAATTTAAAAGCAAAAAAATTACTTGTCAAAGTGACTTAAGCGGAATACAATCTACTTGTCCCTCAAGAAAATCCACTTGTCCTGGTAGATAAAATAATTTCAACCAAAATAGTACGATTCACCCCACTAGACCACCAGGGATGGATATAAGATCCCTTTAGACACTGCTGTCAACTTAGACAGCGGTGATCTAATGGTTTAATAGCGGCCACGGCGATCACAGCATACCAGGCTATTAGCGGCGGGAGAGCTGTAGCTCCTTTTACGCCCGAGGCAAGCCCAGAAAAGTCTATATGTAACTTTTTGATCACCTTATAAAAAATTTCTCATATGAAGTGACCAAAAATGAGCAATGCTGGACTATTTTTTTACATTTACACCGTTCACCATACGGTTTAATTAACATTATATTTTAATAGTCTGGACATTTCCACATGCAGCGATACCACTTATGTTTATTTTTGGACATTATTTTTATTTAACCCCTTAAGGACTCAGGGTTTTTCAGTTTTTGCACTTTCGTATTTTCCTCCTTACCATTTAAAAATGACAATAACAATCATTATTCTGTAGGTCCATACGGTTAAAATGATACCCTACTTATATAGGTTTGATTTTGTCGCACTTCTGAAAAAAATCATAACTACATGCTGGAAAATGTATACGTTTAAAAATGTCATCTTCTGACCCCTATAACTTTTTTATTTTTCCACGAACAGGGCAGTATGAGGACTCATTTTTTTGCGCCGTGATCTGAAGTTTTTAACGGTACCATTTTTGTTTTGATCTGACTTTTTGATCACTTTTTATTCATTTTTTAATGGAATAAAAAGTGACCATAAATGCGCTTTTTTTAACTTTGGAATTTTTTTGCGCGTACGCCATTGACCGTGCGGTTTAATTAACCCCTTAAGGACCAAGGACGTACCGGTACGTCCTTGGTCCTGCTCTCCTGATATAACGCGCGGTTACATAGTAACCCCGCATCATATCACGGCGGGCCCGGCGTCATAGTCAAGCCGGGACCCGCCTTGAATAGCGTGTAGCGGCGCCGCGCGCTATTAACCCTTTAGCCGCGCGCTCAGAGCTGAGCCGCGCGGCTAGAAGTGAAAGTTGCCGGCTAGCTCAGTCAGGCTGTTCGGGATAGCCGCGGCTAATCGCGGCATCCCGAACAGCTTACAGGTTACCTGCCTCCTCGCTGTCCGATCGCCGAATGACTGCTCAGTGCCTGAGATCCAGGCATGAGCAGTCATGCGGCAGAATCGTTGAAAACTGGTTTCCTATGTGAAACCAGTGATCAATGATGATCAGTGTGTGCAGTGTTATAGGTGAAAAAAAAAAGTGAATAAAGATCATTTAACTCCTCCCCTATTAAAAGTTTGAATCACCCCCCTTTTCCAAGAAAAAAAAAAGTGTAAATAAAAATAAACATATATGATATCACCGCGTGCGGAAATGTCCGAATTATAAAAATATATCATTAATAAAACCGCTCGGTCAATGGCGTGCGCGCAAAAAAATTCCAAAGTCCAAAATAGTGCATTTTTGGTCACTTTTTATATCATTTAAAAATGAATAAAAAGCGATCAATAAGTCTTATCAATGCAAAAATGGTACCGTTAAAAAACTTCAGATCACGGCGCAAAAAATGAGCCCTCATACCGCCCCATACACGGAAAAATAAAAGTTATAGGGGTCAGAAGATGACAATTTTAAACGTATACATTTTCCTGCATGTAGTTATGATTTTTTCCAGAAGTACGACAAAATCAAACCTATATAAGTAGGGTATAATTTTAATCATATGGACCTACAGAATAAAGATAAGGTGTCATTTTTACCGACAATGTACTACGTAGAAACGGAAGCCCCCAAAAGTTACAAAACGGCGTTTTTTTTTTCAATTTTGTCGCACAGTGATTTTTTTTTTCGTTTCATTGTAGATTTTTGGGCAAAATAACTGACGTCATTACAAAGTAGAATTGGTGGCGCAAAAAATAAGCCATCATATGGATTTTTAGGTGCAAAATTGAAAGAGTTATGATTTTTTAAAGGCAAGAAGCAAAAAACGAAAATGCAAAAACAGAAAAAACCCCGGTCCTTAAGGGGTTAATGATATATTTTTATAGTTCGGACATTTACGCACGCGGCGATACCACATATGTTTATTTTTATTTATTTTTACACTTTTATTTTTTTTATGGGAAAAGGGGGGTGATTCAAACTTTTATTAGGGAAGGGGTTAAATGACCTTTTATTAACACTTTTTTTTTTATTTTTCACTTTTTTTTTTGCAGTGTTATAGGTCCCATGGGGACCTATAACACTGCACACACTGATCTCCTATGCTGATCACTGGCGTGTATTAACACGCCTGTGATCAGTGGTATCGCCGCTTGACTGCTCCTGCCTGGATCTCAGGCACGGAGCAGTCATTCGCCGATCGGACACCGAGGAGGCAGGTAAGGGCCCTTCCGGTGTCCGATCAGCTGTTTGGACGTCGCGATTTCACTGCGGCGGTCCCGAACAGCCCGACTGAGCAGCCGGGTCACTTTCACTTTAGAAGCGGCGGTCAGCTTTGACCGCCGCTTCTAATGGGTTAATACCGCACATCGCCGCGATGTGTGTTATTAGCCGCGGGTCCCGGCCGTTGATGAGTGCCGGGACCGACGTGATATGATGCGGGATCGCGGCGCGATTAAGTGGTTAAAGAAAATTGGAAACCTTTATTAAGGGGCTTATTCACATATATACACTCTTTTTAAAATATTTTAATCACTATTTTTCAGTCTTCATATGGACTTATATATGGAGTCTTTTGGTTGGAAACCACTGAACAACGCTGTGTTATTGGGGGGGGGGTTCTGCTTCTCCAGTTTATGTGCTGCATTTTGTGTCAGAAAATGCTGGAAGTTGCATTTAGTTACTAGATAACTACAACTCCCAGCATGCGCTGATACAGCCTATGGTTTTGTGGGTGTTGCAGCATGTTGCACTGTATAGTAGGACAGTTTAGGTTATGGTGCAACATGCTGGGAGTTGTAGTTTTGGTTCGTGTCAGCTGCAGAGCCATAGGCTGAGTCAAGGAATACAGGGAATTACAGTTAGTAACTACAACACCCAGCATGCCCTGATGCAGCTTATGGCTCTGCAGCTGACCCAAACCAAAACTACAACTTCCAGCATGTTACACTTTATAGTTCTACAGTTCAGGATATGGTGCAACATGCTGGAAGTTGTAGTTTTGGTTCGGGCATGTTTGCGTGCGTCCGTGGGGCTCTTGGTCGGCGGGTGAGTATGAAGGGGGTGGGATTCTGGGGGTGCAATTTAGTGCGGGTGGCCAGAAGCCACTGAAAATAAAGACAAGGGCCCTTGGGCACTGCCCAAATGCCTGATGTGTAAGTCCTCCCCTGTACAAAACATTCATGCATACACATATCGTACATACACTGTCCACTGCCCCCTATATCATACATAGACACACCCCCGCCACTGCCCGCCCCCCCCACATCATACATTACATACATACACACATCACACATACACACATCACACATACACAGACATCATACACACATCATATACATCCACACATCACATACATCATACACACATCACATACATCCTACACATCCACACATCACATACATCATACACACATCACATACATCATACACATACACACATCCCGCCCCCCAAATCATACATTACATGCATTACATACATACCGTACATTACATACACACATCACACATCCACTCACACCATACATATACAACCACCCTTCCTGCCGCTGCCACCTGCATTCTCAGCCGCCTCACCTGAGCCGCCATGAGTGGACATCAGAGCTGTAGTCCTGGTTCAATAAAGACCCGCCGGCCGGTGTGAGGTTACATGGGTTTGAAAATCTCACCTCACACCGGACGTCCTCTCCTGCTCTGTGAATTCCCCATGCAAACTTTTAACCCCCCCCGTGGTAGATTAGGTCCTGTGGAGACAGAGCAGGGGGAGGAGATGGAGCTGTGTGCGGGGGAGGGGAGGAGCTGTGTACAGAGCTGTGAACGTCCTCTCTCTCCCCCTGCTTCTTGTGTAATGTAGAGCTGCATCCTTCGGGAAGGGAGATAAGGGGGCTCTGCAGTCATCTGGGGGCCCCCGCCCCCTACATACACCCTGAGCGCCGGTGTGAGGTGCAGACTTGCATCCGCTCCTGCCTCACACCAGCATTAACCCCTTAAGGACCAAGCATTTTTCTGTTTTTACACTTTAGTTTTTTCCTCCTCACCTTTTAAAAATCATAACCCTTTCAATTTTGCACCTAAAAATCCATATGAGGGCTTATTTTTTGCGCCACCAATTCTACTTTGGAATGACATGAGTCATTTTACACAAACATTTATGGCGAAACGGAAAAAAAAATCATTGTGCGACAAAATTGAAGAAAAAACACCATTTTGTAAATTTTGGGGGCTTCTGTTTCTAGGCAGTACATTTTTCGGTAAAAATTACACTATCTTTATTCTGTAGGTCCATACGATTAAAATGATACCCTACTTATATAGGTTTGATTTTGTCGCACTTCTGGAAAAAATCATAACTACATGCAGGAAAATTTATACATTTAAAATTGTCCTTTTCTGACCCCTATAACTTTTTTATTTTTTCCCCGTACAGGGCGGTTTGAGGGCTCATTTTTTGTGCCGTGAGCTGGAGTTTTAATCGGTACCATTTTTATTTTGATTGGACTTCTTGATCGCTTTTTATTCCTTTTTTTTATGGTATGAAAAGTGACCAAAAATACGCTATTTTGGACTTTGGAATTTTTTTGCGTGTACGTCATTGACCGTGCGGTTTAATTAATGAGAGATTTTTATATTTCAGACATATACGCACGCGACGATACTACATATGTTTATTTTTATTATGGTTACATATTTTTAATATGGAATTTGGGAAAAGGGGGGTGATTTAAACTTTTAATAAAGAAGGGGTTAATGTGTGTTTTTAAACTTTTTTTAAACTTTTTTTTTTTTTTACACTTTTAGTCCCCTTAGGGGACTTTTAGGAGGAATCATTTGATTCCTCATACAGATGAATGGGATTGCATACAATCCCATTCATCTGTGTGCTCTGCGCTCGATTGATAAAGCCTGGTCCTGCCAGCCTTTATCATTCAGAGAGCCGGAGCCGACACAGGAGGAGAGATAAGCCCTCAGGCTACCTCAGCAGTGGATCGCTCCCCCGCGATCGCGCTGCGGGGGAGCGATCCACCCCACTGGACCACCAGGGACTGTATACAGGCACCTTTAGACGCCGCTGTCAACTTTGACAGCGGCGATCTAAAGGGTGAATAGCCGGCCGCGGCGATCGCCGCATGTCGACTATTAACGCCGGCCCCCAGCTACAGGAATCAGCTGGGGGCTGGCCGGTATGACGCGGGCTCGAGTTGGGAGCCCGCGTCATACCCCGGTAACGGCCATTGGACGAGTATAGACGTCCATGGTTGTTATCGGGTTAAAGGGGTATTCCAGGCCAAAACTTATTTTTATATATATCAACTGGCTCCGGAAAGTTAAACAGATTTGTAAATTACTTCTATTTAAAAATCTTAATCCTTCCAATAGTTATTAGCTTCTGAAGTTGAGTTGTTATTTCTGTCTAACTGCTCTCTGATGACTCAAGTCACGTGACATCATCATTGAGCAGTTAGACAGAAAACTTCAGAAGCTAATAACTATTGGAAGGATTAAGATTTTTTAATAGAAGTAATTTACAAATCTGTTAAACTTTTCGGAGCCAGTTGATATATAGAAAACAAGGTTTGGCTGGAATACCCCTTTAAAGAAAAAAAGTGGGGAAGTCGGACTGTCCCTGCTAGCCCAATACAGGGCTAAATCTATAAAAAAAAAATTCACCTGCCCGGCGCCCTGGGCGATAGGATTTCCACATCCCTGACTGAAGAAACGGTAGCCCGCCATATTTTTTGTGGTGAAATGGTTGACATTACAAAGGGCAGTTGGTGGCACAATAAACAAGCCCTCATATAGGTCTGTTATGATAATTAGAAGGTGAAGAGGAAAAAACTAATGCAAAAATCCTGTGTCCTCAAGTGATTAGGTTTTCTTGCACTCATGTACTGTAAATTGCAGGTCCTACACAATGCTAAAAAGACTGACTGTCAGTTATGAAGACTAAATATTAAAAAAGCGACTCATTTGTAACTGTGGATTTAATACAGCGTACCTGTCAGATACCACAAAATAACCTAAAAAATAATGTTACTCAGTACCCAATCCTGATCATGTACAAATAATTATGTCTAACACCCATATTTTGCTTAAAAGCTGCAAATTTCAGCTGCTCAGTCTTTTTCCATCCTCTTTTGTGGAGGAGGCGTGTCCCTCTCTTGCCTGCACTGTGCATGATTCAGCTTTCTTCCTCACTCTGCTTACTCACTGCTCTCGGGAGTGAGCCTGTCAGCCCTGCTCTGTAACCCTTTCCTCTCTAGTTTTTACTTTACATCTTAAATAGATAGGAGGAATGATTATTGGAGATTGCCTTTACTCTACTACTGTACCAAAGATGGCGGAGATTTATCAAAACCTGTCCAGAGAAAGTTTGAGTTGCCCATAGCAACCAATCGGATCACTTCTTTAATCTTTTTAGAGGCCTTTTCAAACATGAAAGAAGCAATCTGATTGCTATGGGCGACTCAGCATAATCTCTCCCAATATTGTGAGTAGATAACTTAGATCTTCCTAAATTAGTGAAAATGTTTAGTGCTAAAAGTACAGTAGCTTTTTTTATGCATACACTGTCTTCATGGCTGTAAATGTTGGCACCCCTGAAATTGTTTAAGAAAATAAAGTATTTCTCACAGAAAAGGATTGTAGTAACTAGAGATGAGCAAACTTACAGTAAATTCGATTCGTCACAAACTTCTCGGCTCGGCACTTGATGACTTATACTGCATAAATGAGTTCAGCTTTCAGGTGCTCCGGTGGGCTGGAAAAGGTGGATACAGTCCTAGGAGACTCTTTCCTAGGACTGTATCCACCTTTTCCAGCCCACCGGAGCATCGGAAAGCTGAACTAATTTATGTAGGATAAGTCATCAACTGCCGAGCCGAGAAGTTTGTGACTAATCGAATTTACTGTAAGTTCACTCATCTCTAGTAGTAACACGTTTTGCTATACATGTTTATTCCCTTTGTATGTATTGGAAATAAACCAAAAAAGGAGGTAAAAAAGCAAATTGGACATAATGTCACACCAAACTCCAAAAATGGCCTGGACAATATTATTGGCACCCTTAACCCCTTAAGGACCAGGCCATTTTAAACCTTAAGGACTAAAGCGTTTTTTGAAAATCTGACCACTGTCACTTTAAACATTAATAACTCTGGAATGCTTTTAGTTATCATTCTGATTCAGAGATTGTTTTTTCATGACATATTCTACTTTAACATACTGGTAAAATTTTGTGGTAACTTGCATCCTTTCTTGGTGAAAAATCCCCAAATTTGAAGAAAAAAATGAAAATGTTGCGTTTTTCTAACTTTGAAGCGCTCTGCTTATAATGAAAATGGATATTCAAAATATATTTTTTTTTGGGTTCACATATACAATATGTCTACTTTATGTTTGCATCATAAAATTTATGAGTTTTTACTTTTGGAAGACACCAGAGGGCTTCAAAGTTCAGCAGCAATTTGGAAATTTTTCACAAAATTTTCAAACTCACTATTTTTCAGGGACCAGTTCAGTTTTGAAGTGTATTTGAAGGGTCTTCGTATTAGAAATACCCCATAAAAGACCCCATTATAAAAACTACACCCCCCAAAGTATTTAAAATGACATTCAGTAAGTGTATTAACTAGGGATCGACTGATTATCGGTATGGCCGATATTATCGGCCGATAATCAGGATTTTGGGCATTATCGGTATCTTCAATTACCTTGCTGATAAGCCGATAATGCCCCGCATCGCCCGCAGCGCGACCGCCGCACCGCGACCGCCCCCCGTAGTGCTGAGTGGTATACCCGTATGGATTTTTGCCTATACCGGTCGGGCCCCTCCCCCACCCTCAGTCAATAAAAAAAAAATTAAACTCACCCGTAATGGGGGTGGTCCGGGCCATCCATCGTTCCTGTAGTGTCCGGGGGCATTCTGGGTGGAGGGTGAACCGGTCCGGGCTGTCATTCTTCTCCGGGGGTCCCCTTCTCCACTCCGGGCAGGCTCCGGCCTATTACGCTGCATAGACGCCGCTGCGCAGCGGCATCTATGCAGCGTACTAGGCCGGAGCCTGCCCGGAGTGGAGAAGATGACCCCCGGAGAAGGACAGCCCGGACCGGTGCACCCTCCACCCGGAATGCCGCCGGACACTACAGGAAGGGAGGATGGATGGCCGGACCACCCTGACAGGTAGGGGGAGAGAAGCGGGTGGTGGTGGTGGCGGCGGCCTATGGCACCACAAAAGCCACCGCAGTGCATTGATTTAAAGCGCAAGCTTTAAATCAATGCTCTGCAGCGGTGTCGAGGGGGGATAAATAGCCGATAACTTATACCGGAATATCGGTATAAGTTATCGACTATCGGCCCTAGCCTCCACCGATTATCGGTATCGGCCTTAAAAACCGATATCGGTCGATCCCTAGTATTAACCCTTTAGGTGTTTCACAGGAATAGCAGCAAAGTGAAGGAGAAAATTCAAAATCTTAATTTTTTACACTCATGTTCTTGTTGACCCAATTTTTGAATTTTTGCAAGGGGTAAAAAGGAGGAAATTTTTACTTGTATTTGAAACCCAATTTCTCTCGAGTAAGCACATACCTCATATGTCTAGGTTAATTGTTCAGTGGGCGCATTAGAGGGCTCAGAAGGGAAGGAGCGGCAAATGGTTTTTTGGGGGCATGTCACCTTTAGGAAGCCCCTATGGTGCCAGGACAGCAAAAAAAAAACAAACACATGGCATACCATTTTGGAAACTAGACCCCTCAGGGAACGTAACAAGGGGTAAAGTGAACCTTAATACCCCACAGGTGATTCACGACTTTTGCATATGTAAAAAAAAAAATATATATTTTACCTAAAATGCTTGGTTTCCCAAAATTTTACATTTTTAAAAAGGGTAATAGCAGAAAATACCCCCCAAAATTTGTAACACAATTTCTCCCGAGTACGGCGATACCCCATATGTGACCCTAAACTGTTGCCTTGAAATACGACAGGGCTCCAAAGTGAGAGCGCCATTCGCATTTGAGGCCTAAATTAGGGACTTGCATAGGGGTGGACATAGGGGTATTCTTCGCCAGTGATTCCCAAACAGGGTGCCTCCAGCTGTTGTAAAACTCCCAGCATGCCTAAACGTTTTTCATTTTTATTGGGGAGGGGGGCTGTGTAGGGGTATGTGCATATGTAGTGTTTTTTACTTTTTATTTTATTTTGTGTTAGTGTAGTGTAGTGTTTTTAGGGTACAGTCGCACGGGCGGGGGGTTCACAGTTTCTCGCTGGCAGTTTGAGATGCGGCCGAAAATTTGCCGCAGCTCAAACTTGCAGCCGGATACTTACTGTAATCCTCCGCCCATGTGAGTGTACCCTGTACGTTCACATTGGGGGGGGGGGGGGGGAGAAACATCCAGCTGTTGCAAAACTACAACTCCCAGCATGTACGGTCTATCAGTGCATGCTGGGAGTTGTAGTTTTGCAACAGCTGGAGGCACACAGGTTGTGAAACACCGAGTTTGGTAACAAACTCAGTGTTTTGCAACCAGTGTGCCTTCAGCTGTTGCAAAAGCTACAACCCCCAGCATGTACGGACAGCGGAAGGGCATGCTGGGTCTTGTAGTTATGCAACAGCCGGAGGCATACTACTTTGGCTGAGGATGCTGGGGATTGTAGTTATGCAACAGCTGGAGACGCACTGGTTTGCTACTTAACTCAGTGTGCCTTCAGCTGTTGCAAAACTACAACTCTCAGCAGTCACCGACAGCCAACGGGCATGCTGGGAGTTGTAGTTATGCAACCACCAGATGCACCACTACAACTCCCAGCATGCACTTTAGCTGATTGTGCAAGCTGGGAGTTGTAGTTATACAACAGCTGAAGGTACACTTTTCCATAGAAAAATGTGCCTCCAGCTGTTGCAAAACTACAAGTCCCAGCATGCCCATAAGGGCATGCTGGGAGTTGTGGTGGTCTGCCTCCTGCTGTTGCATAACTACAGCTCCCAGCATGCCCTTTTTGCATGCTGGGAGCTGTTGCTGAGCAACAGCAAAAGGCTGTCACTCACCTCCTGCTGCTACTCCACGATGCCGCTGCACATGTCAGTCCCGCCGCCGCCGTCGCTCCTGGGGCCCCGATCCCAACAGGGAAACCGGCCGACGAATCAGGGCGCACGTGAGGTTGCACCAGTGCCTCCTCACCCCTGCTGGCAATGGCTGTTCGAGGCCGTTTCTGACTGCCCCGATCAGCCAGTAATTCCGGGTCATCTGGTCACTGGAGACCCGATTGACCCGGAATCCACCGCAGATCGCTGGACTGAATTGTCCAGATCTCTGGACTGAACTGACATAATGACCCCCCTGGGCGATATGCCGGGATGCCTGCTGAACGATTTCAGCACACATCCGGCTCCGCTCCAGCTAGCGGCTGGGGCCGGAAATGCGCAGGGTGTATCCATACGCCCTGTGTCCTTAAAGAGTACCTGTCATCATCTAAACTTTCCCTGATCCCCCTTCCCATCTGTCCCTTTCTCTAACTATGCCTATCCCTGTGTTTATTGAGGTTTAAAACACTGTGGAAATACCTTTTTTTTTTATCCCTCTTCATTAGCTCAGGAGCACTGTCTTTCTGAGGGGTGGAAGGGGGCGGGTCCCGGCAGGCATGATGTGACATGAAGCCTGGCTGGAACTCTGCTTCTGCCAGTCTTCCTGTATGCTGCTCTCCCTCTGCAGCAGTGTTTCCCAACCAGGGCACCTCCAGCTGTTGCAAAACTACAACTCCCAGCATGCCCAGACAGCCAACAGCTGTCCGGGCATGCTGGGAGTTGTAGTTTTGCAACAGCTGGAGGCACCCTGGTTGGGAAACACTGCTCTGCAGTGTGCATACAGACTAAGTACAAGGGAGAGACGGCAGCCTGTCTCTCTCTCTCCTGTGTCTCTCTGCACTAAAAAGTCAATGCTGAGAACCAGGGGCTGAGGGAGCAATTACACAGAGCAGGGAGTGCAGTGAGATAATACAATGTATAAGATAATGTGTGGTGAGGGGCAGGGGGGAGGGGGAGGTGACTGGCTGTTATAGGAGAGGCATGTGCAGGCTTGTAGCTCACAGGCTGGGAGCGAGTCCTGAGCTGAGAGTACTGAACTTCCGGTGGAAGGACCAGAACCCTTTCAGCATTAGTCGTAAAAGCTGTACACTTACTATGAAAAGCATAGGATGCTGCTTGCAGACCAGGCGTAGAAGAGTGACCCCTAGTGGCCAAAAGTATAAAATGAAAAAACTGGTATAAATATTAATATTTTTTAATGAAGATATATTACAATATCTCTTCATTAATGATTATGAACAACATATTAAAAGTTTTTGTTGATGACAGGTACTCTTTAACCCCTTAACCCCTTAACGACGCAGGACGTATATTTACGTCCTGCGCCGGCTCCCGCGATATGAAGCGGGATCGCGCCGCGATCCCGCATCATATCGCGTCGGTCCCGGCGCTAATCAACGGCCGGGACCCGCGGCTAATACCACACATCGCCGATCGCGGCGATGTGCGGTATTAACCCTTTAGAAGCGGAGGTCAAAGCTGACCGCCGCTTCTAAAGTGAAAGTGACCCGGCTGCTCAGTCGGGCTGTTCGGGACCGCCGCGGTGAAATCGCGGCGTCCCGAACAGCTGATCGGACACCGGGAGGGCTCTTACCTGCCTCCCCGGTGTCCGATCGACGAATGACTGCTCCGTGCCTGAGATCCAGGCAGGAGCAGTCAAGCGCCGATAATGCTGATCACAGGCGTGTTAATGCACGCCAGTGATCAGCATTAGAGATCAGTGTGTGCAGTGTTATAGGTCCCTATGGGACCTATAACACTGCAAAAAAAAATGTAAAAAAAAAGTGTTAATAAAGGTCATTTAACCCCTTCCCTAATAAAAGTTTGAATCACCCCCCTTTTCCCATAAAAAAAATAAAACAGTGTAAAAAAAATTAAAAATAAACATATGTGGTATCGCCGCGTGCGTAAATGTCCGAACTATAAAAATATATCATTAATTAAGCCGTACGGTCAATGGCGTACGCGCAAAAAAATTCCAAAGTCCAAAAAAGCGTATTTTGGTCACTTTTTATATCATTAAAAAATGAATAAAAAGTGATCAAAAAGTCCGATCAAAACAAAAATCATACCGATAAAAACTTCAGATCACGGCGCAAAAAATGAGTCCTCATACCGCCCTGTACGTGGAAAAATAAAAAAGTTATAGGGGTCAGAAGATGACATTTTTAAACGTATAAATTTTCCTGCATGTAGTTATGATTTTTTCCAGAAGTGCGACAAAATCAAACCTATATAAGTAGGGTATCATTTTAACCGTATGGACCTACAGAATAATGATAAGGTGTAATTTTTACCGAAATATGCACTGTGTAGAAACGAAAGCCCCCAAAAGTTACAAAATGGCGTTTTTTTTTCAATTTTGTCGCACAATGATTTTTTTTTCCGTTTCGCCGTGCATTTTTGGGTAAAATGACTAATGTCACTGCAAAGTAGAATTGGCGACGCAAAAAATAAGCCATAATATGGATTTTTAGGTGGAAAATTGAAAGGGTTATGATTTTTAAAAGGTAAGGAGGAAAAAACGAAAGTGCAAAAACGGAAAAACCCTGAGTCCTTAAGGGGTTAAGGACTGAGCCCTTTTTCACCTTAAGGACTCGGCCATTTTTTGCAAATCTGACCACTGTCACTTTAAACATTAATACCTCTGGAATGCTTTTAGTTATCATTCTGATTCTGAGATTGTTTTTTCGTGACATATTCTACTTTAACGTAGTGGTAAAATTTTTTGGTAACTTGCATCCTTTCTTGGTGAAAAATCCCAAAATTTGATGAAAAATTTGAAAATTTAGCATTTTTCTAACTTTGAAGCTCTCTGCTTGTAAGGAAAATGGATATTCCAAATAATTTTTTTTTATTCACATATACAATATGTCTACTTTATATTTGCATCATAAAATTGATGAGTTTTTACTTTTGGAAGACACCAGAGGGCTTCAAAGTTCCGCAGCAATTTTCCAATTTTTCACAAAATTTTGAAACTCTCTTTTTTTCAGGGACCAGTTCAGGTTTGAAGTGGATTTGAAGGGTCTTCATATTAGAAATACCCCATAAATTACCCCATTATAAAAACTGCACCCCCGAAAGTATTCAAAATGACATTCAGTAAGCGTTTTAACCCTTTACGGGTTTCACAGGAATAGCAGCAAAGTGAAGGAGTAAATTCACAATCTTCATTTTTTACACTCGCATGTTCTTGTAGACCCAATTTTTGAATTTTTGCAAGGGGTAAAAAGGAGAAAATTTTTACTTGAATTTGAAACCCAATTTCTCTTGAGTAAGCACATACCTCATATGTCTATGTAAAGTGTTTGGCGGGGGCAGTAGAGTGCTCAGAAGGGAAGGAGCGTCAAATGGTTTTTGGGGGGCATGTCACCTTTAGGAAGCCCCTATGGTGCCAGAACAGCAAAAAAACCCACATGGCATACCATTTTGGAAACTAGACCCCTCGGGGAACGTAACAAGGGGTAATGTGAACCTTAATACCCCACAGATGATTCACGACTTTTGCATATGTAAAAAAAAAAAAAAAAAAAAAAAAAAATTTTACCTAAAATGCTTGGTTTCCCTAAAGTTTTACATTTTGAAAAAGGGTAATAGCAGAAAATACCCCCCAAAATTTGAAGCCCAATTTCTCCCGATTCAGAAAACACCCCATATGGGGGTGAAAAGTGCTCTGCTGGCGCACTACAGGTCTCAGAAGAGAAGGAGTCACATTTGGCTTTTTTGAAGGACATTTTGCTCTGGGGGCATGCCGCATTTAGGAAGCCCCTATGGTGCCAGGACAGCAAAAAAAAAAAACACATGGCATACCATTTTGGAAACTAGACCCCTCGGGGAACGTAACAAGGGGTAAAGTGAACCTTAATACCCTACAGGTGTTTCACGACTTTTGCATATGTAAAAAAAAAAAAAAAAAAAATTTTTTTTACCTAAAATGCTTCTTTTCCCAAAAACTTTACATTTTTAAAAAGGGTAAAAGCAGAAAATACCCCCCAAAATTTGAAGCCCAATTTCTCCCGAGTACGGCGATACCCCATATGTGACCCTTAACTGTTGCTTTGAAATACGACAGGGCTCCAAAGTGAGAGCGCCATGCGCATTTGAGGCCTAAATTAGGGATTGCATAGGGGTGGACATAGGGGTATTCTATGCCAGTGATTCCCAAACAGGGTGCCTCCAGCTGTTGTAAAACTCCCAGCATGCCTGGACAGTCAACGGCTGTCCAACAATACTGGGAGTTGTTGTTTTGCAACAGCTGGAGGCTCCGTTTTGGAAACCGTGGCGTACCAGACGTTTTTCATTTTTATTGGGGAGGGGGTATGGGTATGTGTATATGTAGTGTTTTTTACTTTTTATTTTATTTTTTGTGTTAGTGTAGTGTTTTTAGGGTACAGTCGTTCACAGTAGTTTCTCGCTGGCAGTTTGAGCTGTTGCAGAAAATTGGCTGCAGCTCAAACTTGCAGCCCGATACTTACTGTAAGCCTCCGCCCACGTGAGTGTATCCTGTACATTCACATTGGGGGGGACATCCAGCTGTTGAAAAACTACAACTCCCAGCATGCGCTGACAGACTGTACATGCTGAGAGTTTTAGTTTTGCAACAGCTGTAGGCACACTGGTTATGTATCACGGAGTTTGTGACCTTACTCAGTGTTTCAAAACCAGTGTGACTCCAGCTGTTGCAAAACTACAACTCTCAGCAGTCACCGACAGCCAACGGGCATGCTGGGAGTTGTAGTTATGCAACCAGCAGATGCACCACTACAACTCCCAGCATGCACTTTAGCTGTTTGTGCAAGCTTGGAGTTGTAGTTATACAACAGCTGAAGGTACACTTTTCGATAGAAAAAATGTGCCTCCAGCTGTTGCAAAACCATAAGTCCCAGCATGCCCATAAGGGAATGCTGGGAGTTGTGGTGGTCTGCCTCCTGCTGTTGCATAACTACAGCTCCCAGCATGCCCTTTTTGCATGCTGGGAGCTGTTGCTAAGCAACAGCAGGAGGCTGTAACTCACCTCCTGCTGCTGCTCCATCGCAGGCTGTCCCTCGCCGCCGCCGTCGCTCCTGGGGCCCCGATCCCAACATGGACGCCGGGGATCGGGGTCCCCAGCACCCGGAGTCGTCTTCCCGCACCCGCTCACGTCCTCCGGAAGAGGGGCGGAGCGGGTGCGGGAGTGACGCCCGCAGCAGGCGCCCTGATTGGTCGGCCGGTAATCCGGCCGACGAATCAGGGCGATCGTGAGGTGGCACCAGTGCCACCTCACCCCTGCAGGCTCTGGCTGTTCGGGGCCATCAGAGACGGCTCCGAACAGCCAGTAATTCCGGGTCACTGGAGACCCGATTGACCCAAAATCGCCGCAGATCGCTGGACTGAATTGTCCAGCGATCTGCGGCGATCGCCGACATGGGGGGGCATAATGACCCCCCTGGGCGATATGCCAGGATGCCTGCTGAATGATTTCAGCAGGCATCCGGCTCCGGTCCCCAACCGGCTAGCGGTGGGGACTGGAATTCCCGCGGGCATATGGATACGCCCTGCGTCCTTAAGGACTCGGGATGCAGGGCGTATCCATACGCCCTGCGTCCTTAAGAGGTTAAGGGGTTAAAGGACAACTGTAGTAGTACACATTTATATATACCCATGCCTGGGCCTCAAAAATAAAAATAAACTCATACATACCTTCCTACAAGCCCCCGTTGGTCCGGCACAGGCCTCACGGTCCGGCAGTGCTGACGTCATTCCACTTCCTGGGGACGGGGATGCCGCAGAGCCGTCTGTGTATCACCGGCCGTAGCGATGTCCCGCCCCGTCCTGGTCGGTGATAGGCTGAGCCCACTGTCATGTAAGGAGCTCTGGCTTGCTTCTTACATGACAGTAGGCTCAGCCTATCACAGGCCGGGGCGGGACATCGCTACAGCCGGTGATACACCGACGGCTCTGTGGCGTCCCCGTCCCCAGGAAGTGGAATGACGTCAGCACTGCCGGACCGTGAGGCCTGTGCCGGACCAACGGGGGCTTGTAGGAAGGTATGTATGAGTTTATTTTTGTTTTTTGAGGCCCGGGCATATATAAATGTGTACCACTGCAGTTGTCCTGTTAACTTAATATTTGGTTGCACACCCTTTGGAATAAAATAACAGAATTCTCAGCCGGAATGTTGGACCACTCTTCATTTGCAAACTGCTCCAGGTTTCTCTTTTTGAAAGGGTGCCTTTTCCCAACAGCAATTTTAAGATCTCTCCACAGGTGTTCAATGGGATTTAGATCGTGATTGCTGGCCACTTCAGAACTCTCCAGCGCTTTGTTGCCATCAATTTCTGTGTGTTTTTTTATGTATGTTTGGGGTCATTGTCCTGCTGGAAGACCCAAGATCTCAGACCGAAACCCAGCTTTCTGACCCTGGGCTGTACAGTGCGACCCAAAATCCGTTGGTAATCTTCAGATTTTATGATGCCTTGCACACATTCAAGGCACCTAGTGCCAGAGGCAGCAAAACAACCCCATAACATCATTGAACCTCCACTATTTTTCCCTGTAGGTACTGTTCTTTTCTTTGTAGGCCTCATTCCATTTTCAGTAAACAGTAAAATGATGTGCTTTACCAAAAAGCTCTATCTTGGTCTCATCTGTCCACAGCAGTGGGGTCCTCCTGGGTCTTCTGCCATAGCATTTCATTTTATTTAACCCCTTAAGGACTCAGCCCATTTTGGCCTTAAGGACTCAGACAATTTAATTTTTACGTTTTCATTTTTTCCTCCTCGCCTTCTAAAAATCATAACTCTTTTATATTTTCATCCACAGACTAGTATGAGGGCTTGTTTTTTGCGCGACCAGTTGTCCTTTGTAATGACATAACTCATTATATCATAAAATGTATGGCGCAACCAAAAAACACTATTTTTGTGGGGAAATTAAAACGAAAAACGCAATTTAGCTAATTTTGGAAGGTTTTGTTTTCACGCCGTACAATTAATGGTAAAAGTGACATGTGTTCTTTATTCTGAGGGTCAATACGATTAAAATGATACCCATTATTATATACTTTTATATTATTGTTGCGCTTAAAAAAAATCACAAACTTTTTAACCAAATTAGTACGTTTATAATCCCTTTATTTTGATGACCTCTAACTTTTTTATTTTTCCGTATAAGTGGCGGTATGGGGGCTCATTTTTTGCGCCATGATCTGTACTTTTTTTTGATACCACATTTGCATATAAAAAACTTTTAATACATTTTTTATAATTTTTTTTTTTAATAAAATGTATTAAAAAAGTAGGAATTTTGGACTTTTTTTTTTTTTTTCGTTCACGCCGTTCACCGTACGGGATCATTAACATTTTATTTTAATAGTTCGGACATTTACGCACGCGGCGATACCAAATATGTCTATAAAAAATGTTTTTTACGCTTTTTGGGGGTAAAATAGGAAAAAACGGACGTTTTACTTTTTTATTGGGGGAGGGGATTTTTCACTTTTTTTTTTTACTTTTACTTTTACATTTTTTTACATTTTTTTTTACACTTGAATAGTCCCCATAGGGGACTATTCATAGCAATACCATGATTGCTAATACTGATCTGTTCTATGTATAGGACATAGAACAGATCAGTATTATCGGTCATCTCCTGCTCTGGTCTGCTCGATCACAGACCAGAGCAGGAGACGCCGGGAGCCGCACGGAGGAAGGAGAGGGGACCTCCGTGCGGCGTTATGAATGATCGGATCCCCGCAGCAGCGCTGCGGGCGATCCGATCGTTCATTTAAATCGCGAACCGCCGCAGATGCCGGGATCTGTATTGATCCCGGCACCTGAGGGGTTAATGGCGGACGCCCGCGAGATCACGGGCGTCGGCCATTGCCGGCGGGTCCCTGGCTGCGATTAGCAGCCGGGATCAGCCGCGCATGACACGGGCATCACTCCGATGCCCGCGGTTATGCTTAGGACGTAAATGTACGTCCTGGTGCGTTAAGTACCACCTCACTAGGACGTACATTTACGTCCTGCGTCCTTAAGGGGTTAAAGGGTACCTCTCATCAAAAAAACTTTTGATATATTATAGATTAATGTATGCAGAATAACTTTACAATTGCATGTTATTAAAAAATATGCTTCTTTCTATTTAATTTTCCACTTTGAAGAAATGACCACTTGGGGTCTTCCTACCAGTCCTGGCAGCAAGCATTTCCGACTCATGCTGGAGTCCTAAACACTACGAACACTCAGAGCTGCCAGCCTGCTTTGTTCACAGCCTGTTTGGCTGTGAACAAAGCAGGCTGGCAGCTCTGAGTGTTTAGGACTCCAGCATGAGTCAGAAATGCTTGCTGACAGGACTGATCGGGAAAAATACAATAGAAAGAAGCATATTTTTCATTAACATGCTATTGGAAAGTTATTCAACATTCATTAATCTAAAATATATCAAAAGTTTATTTGATGAGAGGTACCCATTAAATGTCAACTGATGCTGTCCGTGCTGACACTGATGCCCCCTGAGCCTGCAGGACAGCTTGAATATCTTTGGAACTTGTTTGGGGCTGCTTATCCACCATCCGGACTATTCTGCGTTGACACCTTTCATCAATTTTTCTCTTCCGTCCACACCCAGTGAGATTAGCTACAGTGCCTTGGGTTACTTCTTGATAATGTTGCACACTGTGGACAAAGGCAAATCTAGATTTCTGGAGATGGACTTATAACCTTTAGATTGTTGATATTTTTCCACAATTTTGGTTCTCAAGTCCTCAGACAGTTCTTTTCCTCTTTCTGTTGTCCATGCTTAGTGTGGCACACACAGACGCACATTGCATAGACTAAGTGAACTTCTCCCCTTTTTATCTGTTTTCAGGTGTGATTTTTATATTGCCCACACCTGTTACTAGCCCCAGGTGAGTTTAACCCCTTAACGATGCAGGACGTATATTTACGTCCTGCGCCGGCTCCCGCGATATGAAGCGGGATCGCACCGTGATCCCGCATCATATCGCGTCGGTCCCGGCGCTCATCAACGGCCAGGACCCGCGCCTAATACCACACATCGCCGATCGCGGCGATGTGCGGTTTTAACCCTTTAGAAGCGGCGGTCAAAGCTGACCGCCGCTGTGAAAGTGAAAGTGACCCGGCTGCTCAGTCGGGCTGTTCGGGACTGCCGCGGTGAAATTGCGACGTCCCGAACAGCTTACAGGACACCGGGAGGGCCCTTACCTGCCTCCTCGGTGTCCGATCGGCGAATAACTGCTCCGTGCCTGAGATCCAGGCAGGAGCAGTCAAGCGCCGATAACACTGATCACAGGCGTGTTAATACACGCCAGTGATCTGTGCAAGAGATCAGTGTGTGTAGTGTTATAGGTCCCTATGTAACCTATAACACTGCAAAAAAAAAGCTAAAAAAAGTGTTAATAAAGGTCATTTAACCCCTTCCCTAATAAAAGTTTGAATCACCCCCCTTTTCCCATAAAAAATAAGTGTAAAAAAATAAAAACGTGGTATCGCCGCGTGCGTAAATGTCCGAACATAAAAATATATAATTAATTAAACCGCATGGTCAATGGCGTATGCGCAAAAAAAGTCAAAAAAAGCGCATTTTTGGTCACTTTTTATACCATTAAAAAATGAATAAAAAGTGATCAAAAAGTCCGATCAAAACAAAAATTATACCGATAAAAACTTCAGATCACGGCGCCAAAAATGAGCCCCAATACCACCCTGTACGTGGAAAAATAAAAAAGTTATAGGGGGTCAGAAGATGACATTTTTAAACATATAAATTTTCCTGCATGTAGTTATGATTTTTTCCAGAAGTGCGACTAAATCAAACCTATATAAGTAGGGTATCATTTTAACCGTATGGACCTACAGAATGTGTAATTTTTACCGAAATATGTACTGCGTAGAAACGGAAGCCCCCAAAAGTTACTAAATGGCGTTTTTTCTTCGATTTTGTCGCACAATCATTTTTTTTACCGTTTCGCCGTGCATTTTTTGGTAAAATGATGTCACTGCAAAGTAGAATTGGCGACGCAAAAAATAAGCCATAATATGGACTTTTAGGTGGAAAATTGAAAGGGTTATGATTTTTAAAAGGTAAGGAGGAAAAAACGAAAGTGCAAAAACTGAAAAACCCTGAGTCCTTAAGGGGTTAAAGGATTAGCCATCTCTTGACCCTTGGACAAGCTGATGCTGCTGTAGGACTCATTAGTGTTGCAGGAGGTATGGGGACCCCTAGTGGATTGATATTCAAAGGCAGTTCTCTTTAAATGGGCACTGTCATGAAATATTTTTTTTGATATGTTGTAGTACTTAAGTACTACAACATATCTCTAATATACTATTATAAAAAAAAATGCATTTAAAAGCAATTTGAAATTCGGACACTAGGGGTCGCCCTCCTAGTGGCCGAATGCAGTGCCGAGTGCAGTCACTTCAAAATTCAGACTGATTCCGGCAGGGCATCAGTCGTAATTTTGCGCAGGCACAGGAACATCCAGGGCTGCGCATTGGCTCCCCGCACTCCCCGACGGCACTGCTGCAAGGTACGGCGGCTCCCCCGCACCCGTCCCTTCCGCATCGGCTCCTGGCTCACTCCTTCCCCCATGAAGCTCCTGGGCGGCGGCAGTCAGCAGAGCCCCGGGTGGGGGGTGGGCCTGGTACAGGGAGAAGCACATCTGGAAGGGGCTCCGCACGTCCTTCTTCAGCAGCCGCCTGAGGGGAGTCCGGGGCTCCAGGGACCACAGGGGCCCCACCGGCTCCACGGAGGTTGCCTTCCAATACAGGGTGCCTCCAGTTGTTTAACCACTACAACTCCCAGCATGCCCTCACAGCCAATAGATGTCAGGGCATGCTGGGAGTTGTAGTGGTGAAAAAGCTGGAGGCAACCTGTTAGGAGAACTAAGGGCGGAAGTTGGCCCCCAGCAGGCATCAGTGACGTGGTGCCTGCTGGGGAAGTCTGCCTGGTAGTGAGCACACTACCAGGCAGACAAAATGCCATTTTTAAAATAGTAAAAAAATAAAATAAAGGCAGGGAGCGTGTTAGGGATAGAAGGGAAATAGGCAGGGACAGAAAAAAAAAAACATGATAGTGGGAGCTACCCTTTAAGAAATTTGTTTTTATTTTATTTAAAGTATATTAGAAAAAAAAATGTGTTTTGCCAAGATGTTCAACATATAAATTTTGTGTTTATATTTGACAGTGCCCATTTAAAAGTTTAGGAATTGGGCATGTAATGCACAACTCAAATCTGACATGGCTAGATTTATAGCTATCGCTACAGGACAACCAACTGTCTTCAGACCTAGAAACACGGAGATCACTTGAAAAAGATGATTGTGTAGAGAGAGAGCCTTACGTGGAACAACTCTAAGTGACTCCTATGAAATAGTCTAGCCTTATAACTTTGCTCAAAATAAGACACAGGTTTGTTTTCTGGCATTTTTAGATAACAGCCATTGGAGTTTGAGTTAAAGCCAGAATTGGATTCAAAGATAATAGAAATATAAAGGATTTACACTTTTTCCCTTTCTTATGGATCCACTTCTGGCTTTGGCTCATAAACTGCACTGGCAGTTCTCCAAAAAACAGGAAAATAACCCTATGAGGAAACCTAGCTTTATACGTTGGCTCAAAATAACACATCATTTCATAGGGGGAGATTTATCATTGTTCTCCTTGGAAACTGTGGCAAAGTCTTTTTATGGCTTTGGTTTTGTTTGTGTGCAAAATATTTATCATACTATCACATGGGGTTGATAAATTGCACGCACATTAGCAAAAAACTAAAATTAATTCAGAACACAGCTTTGTATGATACCTTGTTTCCTCTGCGATTTCTTTGCTCAAAAAATCCCAGTTGAGAAAAGTACAATTGGTTGTCCAAAAAAAACAAGCCCTCGTGTGGGTCTGTGGATGGCAATATAAAAGTTATGTCTCTTAGAATATATGTAGAATATATGGTGGAAAAAATAAAAATGTAAAAATTTCTGTTTAGAGATTAAAACATAATTTCTCAACAATAAAGCTCCCCCCTAGTCGTATTTTGCTTTGTGTAGGACCTGTAATTTACGGTAGGAGTTAACAACAAGACAACTTGAAACCTGTAGTTACGAATGCATAAAAATACCAGATGTCTCCAAGGTGTTATCCAGATCCATGTTGGTACTCGCAAAACACTTTTTTGAAAAGGCATGCTGGCGATGTCTCATATCATTGTTACTAAGATTGAACAAGTGCACACTCCACACTGTCAGGGACACTGGATCAAGACCGTATTCTCACACTCTGCCCACTTAGGTTAACTTATCGCAATGATCTTACGTAGACATGTTTTGCACCCAGCATATCAGCTGGTCGAAATGTGCCTCCTCCATCTCTTTCGGAGAGCCGAAGAAGCAGTGTTTGGTGATGTCTGCCTATCCCATTAAGATGAATGGAGGGGGCATGTTTTGACCAGCTGACATGCATGTTTTGATATAGCAGAGTAGGGCCGCGTGCATGATCACGGGCGTCCCCAGCTGCGGGACTCCCGCGATCAGGCATCTTATCCCCTATCCTTTGAACATTTATTTTTCCCGTTTATTCATCAAACTTTAACTTTCTTAAGGTACACCCTGCGCCTGGTCTCGGTGTTTAAAACGGGGTCACAGCGTGACCCCGCATTACACCAGGTCGGGACCCTCGGCTAATGGCACGTGGCACAGATCGTTGTGCCGCACGCTATTAACCCTTCAGACCCGGCGATCAAAGTTGATCGCCGCGTCAGAAGTAAAAGCTTGAAGGGCAGCTCAGTCGGGCTGATCGGGACTATCGCTAAAAAATCGCGATCTCTCAATCAGCTAGGACACGGGCGGAGACCCCCTTACCTTGCTCTGTTGCGTCCGATCGGCGTTTGATTGCTCCAATGACACTGATCCATGCATAGCTATGGTTTTGCAGGGATCAGGGTAAAACATACCGGCCCGTACACTGAAAAATAAAAAAGTTATAAGGGTCAGAAGAGGACAATGGCAAACGTATAAATTTTCCTTCATGTAGTTAGGATTCTTTTCAGAAGTACGACAAAATCAAACCTATAAAAGTAGGGTATCCTTTTAACCGTATGGACCTACAGAATAAAGATAAGGTTTCATTTTTACCAAAAAATACACTGCGTAGAAACGGAACCCCCCAAAATTTACAAAAAGAAATTATTTTTCTTCAATTTTGTCGCACAATGAATTATTTTTCCGTTTGCGGTGGACTTATGCCATCATATGGAATTTTATGTGCAAAATTGAAAGCGTTTTCAGAAGGTGATGAGGAAAAAATGAAAATGCAAAAACGGAAAAACCTTGAGTCCTTAAGGGGTTAACAAAAAGTCGTCAAAAACCTGTGAGTTTTTAAGGCTCACTGTACCCCTTGTTACGTTCCTTAAGGGGTGTAGTTTCCAAAATAGTATGCCATGTGTTTTTATTTTTTTGCTGTTCTTGCACCATAGGGGCTTCCTAAATGTGACATGCCCCCCAAAAACCATTTCCGCGATATTTGCTTTCCTAAAGCCAAATGTGACGACTTCTCTTCTGAGTATTGTGGTGTGCCTGCAGTGCACTTGACATCCACATATGGGGTATTTCCATACTCAGAAGAGATGGGGTTACACATTTTGGGGGGCATTTTCTCCCATAACCCCTTGTAAAAAAAATGTAAAATTTGGAGGAAGACCAGCATTTTAGTGGGGGAAAAAAAAATTATTTACACATCTGTCCTTAACGAAAAGTCGTCAAACACCTGTGGGGTGTTAAGGCTCACTGTACCCCTTGTTACGTTCTTTGAGGGGTGTAGTTTCCAAAATAGTATGCCATTTTGGGATTTTTTTTTTGCTTTTTTGGCACCATAGGGGCTTCCTAAATGTGACATGGCCCCCCCCACCAAAACCATTTAAGAAAAACTCTCTCTCCAAAATCCCATTGTTGCTCCTTCCCTTCTGAGCCTTGTAGTGCACCCATAGAGCACTTGACATCCACATATGAGGTATTTCCTTATTCGAGAGAAATTGGGTTACAAATTTTTTTTCTTCTCCGTTTCAAAAACTTGGGTCTACAAGAACATGCGAGTGTAAAAAATTAAGATTTTGAATTTTCTCCTTCACTTTGCTGCTATTCTTGTGAAACACCTAAAGGGTTAACACACTTTCTGAATGTCATTTTGAGTACTTTGGGGTGTGCAGTTTTTAGAATGGGTAATTTATGGGGTATTTCTAATATATGAAGACCCCTCAAATCCACTTCAAAACTGAACTGGTCCCTGAAAAATTCCGATTTTGAAAATTTTGTGAAAAATTGGAAAATTGCTGCTGAACTTTGAAGCCCTCTGGTGTCTTCCAAAAGTAAAAACATGTCAGCTTTATGATGCAAATATAAAGTAGACATATTGTACATGTGAATCAATATATAATTTATTTGGTATGTCTAATTTCCCTATAAGCAGAGAGTTTCAAAGTAAAAAAAAATGCAAAATTATCAAATTTTTTAATTAAATTTTTGAATTTTTCACCAAGAAAGGATGCAAGTAACGCCAAAAATTTACCACTATGTTAAAGTAGAATATGTCATGATATAACAATCTTGGAATCAGAATGAAAAGTAAAAGCATCCCAGAGTTATTAATGCTTAAAGTAACAGTGGTCAGATTTGCAAAAAATGCTCTGGTCCTTAATGTGAAAATGGGCTTGGTCCTTAAGGGGTTAAAGGGCTATTTCACCCCTATACATCTTATCCCCTGTCCAAAGAATAGGGGATAAGAGGTCTGATCGTGGGAGGCCCGACAGCTGGGACCACCTCAATCTCCGGGCCAACATCCTTAATGGATAAGATGTTTAGGGGCGGGGTACCCCCTTAACCCACATACATTAACCCGTTCCATATCAAAAGTTTATTTTGCCCCTCCATTTTCCAATTTTCCATATAAACAATATGTAAAAATACTAAAAATAAACATTTGGTATTGCCGCGTTCATAATTGCCCAAAGTATTAAAATATAACATTATTTATCCCATATGGTAAACGTGTAAAAAAAAAAAAAAAAAAAAAAAAAAAAAAAAAAATCCCCAAATTGCGTTTTATTTTTTCATACCCCAGAAGAAAAAGTTAAAGTGAAAAGGGATCAAAAAGTTAAATCAATACCACAATGGTACAGATAAAAACTACAGATCACGGCAATTCAGAAAATGGCAATTTGAAAGTGTTTTTCTAAAACGTTTAGAATTTTTTTTTTAATTTGTAAAACATGATGCAAACCAAACAAATTGAAAATTGTTTGAATCATATTGATCTAAAGTATCAAGATTACATGTTGGCTTGACCGCATAGTGAATGGCATAAAAAGAAACCTCTTCATATTAGCATAATCGTTTTTTGCTTTTTACAATTTTTTTTCTTACAGTTTTAGCATATGTTATGGAAAAATGAATAGACATTACAAAGTACAATTGGTCCCGCAAGAAACAAGCCCTTACATGGGTCTGTAGATGAAAAAATAGATATAGCTATTAAAGGGCGGAGAAAACTGTTATGAAGTAAAAGTAAAACCTTGAAAACTGGCGTGGTCCTTTAGGGGTTAAAGGGGTATCTAAAGGCAGGGTCACCTGCACTAACCTGATTATACAGGTAAGGTAGTGCAGGTGACCCTGTTTCTAAATCTACTTACCAGGAAAAATTACGTGCAACCCCCTCGATGAATATTCAACCCTGCTTTTACTTTCACGGCATGACCGGGGTGATTGTCCAGTGCAGACAGGAGAAAGCTTTGAATACCTTCTTTGCAACAATCTTATATTCTCCTGAACGCCTTCACCAATTTTAACCTAGTTAGAAATGGGATCACACATAGATCATACATCTACCTGTATATTGGGGATGGTACAGGTGCAGTTTCCCTTTTTTAAAGGATTTAAGCTTTTATGATGCAATAAATCTTAAAATAAAGATTGATAAAACATCCATTAAGAATTGTAAGTTATGTTGGATGGCTATTTTCATCTGTTTGTAACTACCTTTTGCTGATAGTCCTATATGTGTGCAATTAAAGAAGCTTGGAAAAGTCTAATAGAACTGTGAAGTTTAGGGCTTGGATTAAGAATTTCATGTTGTTCTAAATGGTGTTGAACTAGACATAAGTGACAGTCAGTAAGTAAAAATTGCATGTTTTAAAAAGTTTATAAAAATCTTTAATGACACTTCTGCACAATGCTATGACATGTACGTTTTTTAATTTTTTGTTTTAAATGATTCTTATAGGAACACAAAGAAATGAGACCTTAAAAGCAATGGAAGTACTACCAATATTAAAGGAGAAAGTCGCCTACCTGTCAGGTAAGCTCTAACAACTAGTTGTCAATTGTTCTGTTTATAGAGACAATAAACCTCAAAGGTCTTGTGTGAGGACTAGTTTTGTAAGCAGAAGTGCCCAGGTAGACCTGAAAAAACAAACCTGTATATACCTATCCCAATCTCCTGCTACTGCCACTTGCACACAATGAAGTGCCTGCTTATCCCATTACTGGCTGCAGCAGTGTGCCATCTCTGTTGGCTATGAGAGCACTTCCGTGAAATAGCGGCGATTCATTGTTAAGGAAGGCAAGTATAACGTTGTTACTTTTTGCCTGTAAAAAAAAAAAAAAAGAGTCTCTGGACAACTCCTTAAAAAAACATTTGAAAAACAAAACCTAAAAATTTCCTCTCTAGTTTTGCTGAAGTGTTGCAGGCACAGAGAAAGTCCTTTTCTCCTAGCCTCCTCCATCTTTGGCTTTGACTGGCATTCTAGCAGTGTACCTTGCTTTTGGTTCTGTATGAATCCTATGGGTAATAAAATATTTTGTCTGTAGCAGATGTGGCTGGGCAAAGGAAGATGGGGCTGGGCTTAGTCCCCATTGACTATTACCATGTGTTTTAACTGATATGTGACCTAAACCTGGAATAAGGGAGTTCTAGTTGGTCCATTTACTTTATGTTCAGTTTGTGTAGGAATGCTATAATAATGTGGGGTTTCATCATCATCATCATTATTATTATTATTATATTTAAGCATTTTGTTTAACCCCTTAAGGACCAGGCGTTTTTCGTTTTTCCTCCTTACCTTTAAAAAATCATAACTCTTTCAATTTTGCACCTAAAAATCTCTTATGGCGTATTTTTTCCGCCACCAATTCTACTTTGTAATGACATCAGTAATTGTACCCAAAAATCGACGGCGAAACGGGGGAAAAAAAATCATTTTTTTGTGCAACAAAATTGAAAAAAAAATTACGTTTTGTAACTTTTGGGGGCTTCCGTTTCTACGTAGTACATTAGTTTCGTTAAAAATGACACCTTTTCTTTATTCTGTAGGTCCATACGGTTAAAATGACACCCTACTTGTATAAGTTTGACTTTGTATTACTACTGAAAAAAAATTATAAATACATGCAGGAAATTTATACGTTTAAAATTGTCATTTTCTGAGCCCTATAACTTTTTTATTTTTCCATGTTCAGGGGGCTATGAGGGCTCATTTTTTGCGCCGTGATCTGAAGTTTTTGTCGGTACCATTTTTGCATTGATCGAACTTTTTGATCGCTTTTTATTCATCTTTTCATGATATAAAAAGTGACCAAAAATACGCTATTTTGGATATTTCCGCACGCGGCGATACCACATACGTTTTCATTTTTATTTACACTTTTTTTTTTTTATTCTTGGAAATGCCAGGTGATTCAAACTTTTATTAGGGGAAGGGATCATTGAAAGGCTTAATGATTTTTTTTTACACTTTTCTTATACCATATTATAGCCCCCAGGGGGAGCTATAACATTGCATGTACTGATCTTTACCACTGATTGATGCATCAATCAGTGTTTTCGGCGATTGAATGCTCAAGCCTGGATCTCAGGCTTGAAGCATTCATTCGGCGATCGGACTACAGGAAGGAAGGTAAGAGACCTTTCTACTGAAGTACAGCTGTTCGGGGTGCCGCGATTATACCGCGGTGATCCCGAACAGCTCCCTGAGCTAACCGGCACATTTTACTTTCAGTTTTAGCTGCGTGGCTCAGCTTTGAGCGCGCGGCTAAAGGGTTAATAGGGCGCAGCACGGCGATCAGTGCCGCGCGCTATTAGCGGCGGGTCCCGGCTTCACTATGACGCCGGGCCCGCTGTGATATGATGCGGGGTTACCGCGTAACCCCGCGTTATCACGGGAGCAGGACTAGGGGCGTAAGTTTACACCCTTGGTCCTTAACAGGTTAATATTTTATAAGTTTTAAAGGAAAAACAGTCACTCGTTAACCCCACTCTAAACCCAATACACCGGGTTATAGTGCGAGTGAACAGGAGACAGATGCTGGGTCCCTAGCTCATATATGTACCTTCTGTCTGTCGCCCGATCCCTCTGAAGATCGGTTTCTTTCTAATGTGAATTGGGTGCATGAGGTGGGCCTGCCGCCTGGATTTGACAATTCATGGGCGCTGGTCACATGAGCGCCTATGCCTACTGAGCGCTCACGTGGTCAGTGTCCATGAATATTCAAATTTCGTCTCCAGCGCACAATTCACTGAAGAAAGAAGCTGATCTTCAGAGTGACGGAGCACTGGACAGAAGGTACATATAGCGAGGGCCAGGGACCCAGCATCTGTCTCCTGTTCACCCACACTATAACCAGCTGTTTTGGGTTTAGTGTGGGATAACTGGTGACAGTTTTCCTTTTAAAGGGGTACTAGGGTAATAAAAACTTTTTTTTTTTTTTTTTTTATATCAACTGGTGCCAGAAAGTTACAGATTTTTAACTTGCTTCTATTTACCCCCTTAAAGACCAGGCCAATTTTTATTTTTGCATTTTTGTTTTTTCCTCCTTGCCTTCAAAAAATCCTAATAATTTTATTTTTTTTATATTTTCATCCACAGACCCATAGGAGGGCTTGTTTTTTGCGTCACCAATTGTACTTTGTAATTACATCACTTATTTTACCATAAAATGTACGGCGCAACCAAACAAATATTAATGTGGGAAAATTGAAAAGAAAACCGCAATTTCGCTTATTTTGACGATTTTGTTTTCACGCTATACACTTTCTGGTAAAAATGACATGTTTTCTTTATTCTGTGGGTCGATATGATTAAAATGATACCCATGTTATATGCTTTTCTATAATTGTACCGCTTAAAAAAAAATCTCAAACCATTTTAACAAAATTTGTATATTTGAAATTGCCCTATTTTGACTACCTATAACTTTCAAATTTTTTCATATATGGGGCGGTATGAGGGTTCATTTTTTGTGCCATGATCTGTAGTTTTTATCAGCACTGTTTTTGCTTAGGTTTTGCTACTTATACATTTTTTATAATTTTTTTTTTTTTGGAATAAAATGTGACAAAAGCAGCAATTTTGGACTTTAAAAAAAAAAAATTACGTTTACACAGTTCACTGTCTGGGATAATTAACAATATATTTTAATAGTTCAGACTTATACGCACTCGGCAATACCAAATTTGTGTGTACCCTTTTTATTTATTTTTTTTTTTTTTTAGGGTTAAAATGGGGAAGAAAGGAGTTTTTTTTTTTTTTTTTACTTTATTGGGAAGGGGATTTTCCCTTTTTTAAATTTTTTTAAACTTTTTCATTTAACATTTTTTTAAATTAGGGGAATATTTATAGCAATCGGTTGATTGCTAATACGGTTCAGTGCTATGTATAGGACATAGCACTGATCAGTATTATCGGTGATCTTCTGGTCTGCTCGATCTTACACCAGAGCAGAAGACCCCGGGAGACAGCCGGAGCCAGGTGAGGGGCCCTCTGGCTGCCATGGTGGATGATTGGATCCCCGCGGCAGCCCTGTGGCAAACTCTGTGTTACGCAACCAGCGTGCTTTCAGCTGTTACAAAAACTACAACTCAACATGCAGTGACAGCTGAAGGGCGTGCTGGGACTTGTAGTTATGCAACAGTTGGAGGCATACTACTAACACTCCCAGCATGCCCTTTGACTGTCCATGCTGGGGGTTGTAGTTATTCAACAGCTGGAGTCACACTGTTTGCAAAACAGAGTTTGTTACTTAACTCTGTTTCCCAACCAGTGTGCTTCCAGCTGTTGCAAAACTAGAACTCCCAGCATGCCCAGACAGCCGAAGGACATGTTGGGAGGTGCAGTTATGCAACAACTGGAGGAGAAAAGTTTGGAGACCACTGTGTAGTGGTGTCCAAACTGTAGCCCTCCAGATGTTGCAATACTTTAACTCCAAGCATGCCCAGACTGTCCAGGCATGCTGGAAGTTGTAGTTCTGCAACATCTGAAGGGCTACAGTTTGGACACCACTGCCTTTGGCTGTCTGGGCATGCTGGGAGTTGTAGTTTGGCAACTCCTAGAAGGCAGCAGTGAAGATCACTTACCACTGATCTTCACTGCTGCCGCTCTCGGCCGCCAGTCCCGCCGCGATTGCCGGTCCCTTGGCCTCCTCCTGCACACCAGTACCTACCAACACCATCCCACCGCTCTGCTCTGACATCAGGGGCGGGCAGAGCGGGGATTTCAAATTTAACCCCCTGCCTCCAACTGCCAATGGTCGGTTACTCCTGACCGACCAATGGCAGGGGATAATAGGAGGAGGTGACACCACTGCCACCTCGCTCCTATCCTTTAGGATGATAGGGGCTGACTCTGACAGCTCCGATCATACCTATTTTTCCGGCGATCGGGGGTCACCAAAGACCCGATCAGCCCGGAATCGTCGATCTGAATTGACATGGGGGTCTCAGGACCCCCCAGGAGTTTGCACAGGGGGCCTGCTGAACGATCTCAGCAGGCATCCCGGTCTGGTCCCCGCCCGGCATGCCGCGGGGACCAGAATTCCCTCGAGCGTAAAGGTACACCCTGTGTCCTTTAGGGTCTATTCACATGTACAGTATTCTGCGCAGAATTGAAGCACAGGTTTTCAAGCTGTGCTCAGTCATTCAGTTTACATTGAGATCTGTAGCAGAAAATCCTGCGCATCAAATCTGCACAGAATACTGTATGTGTGAATAGACCATATGGGGTTAAGATGTGTAAGTAACCCCCAGTTTAATTTTTTTTTCCTGCAACTTCTAAACCCCTCCCAGGTGTTTGTCAAATTTTTGTTACAGTTGGCCATAAAAAATGAAAAATCTAATTTTTCATTTTCATGGCCCACTGTTACAAAAATCTGTCAAACACATGGAGGGTGTAAATATTCACTGCAGCCCTGGTGACACATGTGGGGGGTTTCTGCTGTTCTGGCTCCATAGGGGCTTTGCAAACGCAACATGACCAAATCCTCTCTCCAAAAGCCCCAATAGTGTTCCTTACTTTTTGAGCCCTGTTGTGCACCTGTACAGTGCTTAACATCCACATATGGGGTATTTTGGTATTGTTGGGACTTTTTCTCTGTTCCTTTGGGGGGAAAAAAGGGGGTTACACTATAATTTTTGCATAAAAATTTAAATTTTTCATTTTTCTGACCCACTATAACCAAAGTTTGTCAAACATCTGGGGAATGTTAATACTTGCTATACACCTTGTTACATTCCTTGAGTGGTGTAGTTTCCAAAATGGTGTAACACGTGGAGGGTTTCCACTGTTCTGGCACAATGGGGGCTTTGTAAAGGCAACATGGCTACAGGCTTCCATTCCAGCCAAATCCTCCCTCCAAAAGCCCCAAGTTGCACCTTCCCTTTTGAGCCCTGTCATGTCCCCCGTGCACGTTGTGCGCACATAAAGGGGTATTTCCAGACTCGGGAGAAATTGGGTTTCAAATTTTGTGGTGGTTTTTACCGCTTGTTAAAATGAAAAAATTTGGTGTTACAACAAAATGTAAAAAATTGAGATTTAGATTTTTCTCCTCCACTTTGCGGCTATTCCTGTAAAAAAACAACTTTTTATAATGGGGTCATTTACGGGGGACTTCTAACATGAAGGCCCCTTTAAATCCCCCTCAAACTGAACTGGTCACTGAAAAACTCAGATTTTGAAAGCTTCGTGGAAAATTGCTGCTAAACTTTGAAGCACTCTATTGTAAAGTAAAACATGTCTTTTATCATGCCAGCATAAAGTAGCCATATTGCATATGTGAATCATTATGCCATTTATTTGGAATGACCATTTTCTTTAGAAGCAGAGCATTTAATCTTTAGAAAAATGCTAGTTTTTCTATTTTTTTTTCATGAAATTTTTATCAAGTCTCAGAATCTAGTTTACACATGCAAAACTGTAGCATGCACCCTTGGAAGAACAGAAATCACAGATGGGGTACACAATGTATAAAACGCTTGTAAAAAAAAATGTTGAAACCCCACTAAAAGGGATGAGCAAATCCAATCTGACAAATCCGAATTCATTAAGAATTTCAGAAATTTGATTAGCAGCAAATGCGAATATCGCCGCAGTGCGACTCATTTTAATTAAACTTCATTTAGTGTGGTCCAGGCTCCAGGGCATCTAAATGGCAGATCCACATGTGAGGACATGGGGCAAGGAATCCTGGGAAAGCGGGAACAAAGGTAGGCGGGATGACCCTGAATCACATGCAGGATGTAGCCTATCAGCAGCCAGTCACCCCTGTTATGTCACAGCCCTATATAATCTGCAGCCATATTGCGGCCAGTGACTTTATCCTTACACTGCAGAGAGATAGATAGGGACAGACAGCCCTTTGTGTTTCACAGAGAAGCTTTTTCCAGGAGCGATTAACCTCCTAGTCAAGTCAGTGTTCTGTTGAACAGAGAGCAGTTTGTTTTTCACAGAAAAGCATTCTTACTGCAGTGATTCACCTCTCAGTCACTGTCTACAGCGTTCTATTATAGAGAGGATCAGAGAGCAGTGTGTTGTACAGAAGAACAGTAGCGATTCAGCTCAAGCACAAAGCCTGCCTAGAAGCACTGATGGGGAAGGGAGTGAGATTGAGTGCAATTTTGGCTGTATTACACAGCGACTGTGTGCTGCAGCACAAGTGTCTACTGCTGGTGTTGTGCCCAAAAACTTTTTTTAAGCATACTGTTGCGCATTTTTATGCTCTCACAAGTGCATACCACATACGTACATCTAAGTGTTGTGCCATTTTTTTCTGATAAAGTCTTAAGAGCCTAGATAAATAGCTTAAATTTGTCTATTTTTTTCCATTCGGACAGAAGGAGAGTCCTTTTACTAAGGACTTCTTGCTCTGTTTCTTTTGGGATGTGACTAGACAGATTGAATATCTTTTAGTATTTTTTATTTTTTTTTGTTGTTGTTTGGGTTTCTGTTTGTGTTTTTCTTTTTCCTCTGCATCCCCATTTTGTTGTTCTTCCGGTGCTTTTCTTTTTATTCTGGCCATGCTGTAATAGTTCGTTATTAGTTTGGTGACCGGGTCGGCTCGTGCTTAGTACGTTGGAGTGGCAGACATATGAGTGGGAAGTTCTAAAAAATGGGGGATGACAGTCGGCAGCCAGAGTCGTACTTTGATGTGATTTCTTTATCGTTTGATCCTGGATCTGAAGGATTTCTGGGGCCTCCTGTTCGCCTTTTGCAGTATCATATACTGTAGTGCATGACAGATTGAATGGAGTTCCAGGTGGTGAGATCGGTAATGGTTGGGTGTTCCCAATTAGTCGATCACTGGTCTCCTGTGACACGTCTGGATAAGATGTGGGAGGTAAGGCTTGAGACTTGCATTCTCTAGCTTGTAGTAAAAGGGTCTCCAAGTCTCTAAACTCTGAGAATATCGCCTCTTCCCATGACAATATTCCACTTCTCCATTTCTGAGAGGTCATCCCTTCTTGTGATGTTATTCCTTTCTTGACTGGAGGGTCCAACTCCTCCTAGTGCATTGTATTCCTTTACAGATGGTTCATTGGTCCTATCTATAGGTGTGGGTGCCTTTTTTCCTTTTTTGTGGTACTCCTTTCCAATTTCTTGGATAATAGTGGGAATTCTCCCATTATCCGAGAGGTATCGCTTCGTCTATTGGAGGTTTTAGGTCCTATGATGCACTGGTCGTTTTTACTTTCAATGTGCATCTGTTTTTCTCTAGGGACCTTTGGGGTATAATTTCTTGCACTAGTATTTTTTTCGAGTGGAACTGTGTGTTGGTGAATGATCTCCTATTATTTGGTCTGGATATCTGGGTATGCCTCAGGGATTTACGTCCACCTTGTCCTTTTTAGACCGGTGTATTTATTTTATTTTATTTTTTCTTCTTTTTTGCTTGTATTTTTTCCCAGAACTTGATGTTATGAGTTTTATGTGTTATTCTGGTCTCTCTCATTTATTGGTCTTCCGTTCCAAAGTTTCTTTTTCGATGTTCAAAATGCGCATGGTTAGTAGCCTATCCATTCTTGTGAAGTCATGTCCATTTTTGGGTGGTTGAAGCAGGGGTTTGAGTTCGTTTACTCTAATATCGAGACCTTTACATAACTCTTCTCTTTTCTCACAAAAAAGGTTCATAATTTCAACTGAGAAACTGTGTATCCGATCTTCTCACCAGATCTTCTCACAACCAATACAGAAATACACCTGCCATCTATATTTCTGGAGTTGGAAAAGCTCCTTAACCCCTTAAGGACGCAGGACGTAAATGTACGTCCTGGTGAGGTGGTACATTTACGTCCTGTGCATAACCGCGGGCATCGGAGCGATGCCCGTGTCATGCGCGGCTGATCCCGGCTGCTGATCGCAGCCAGGGACCCGCCGGCAATGGCCGACGCCCGCGATCTCGCGGGCGTCTGCCATTAACCCCTCAGGTGCCGGGATCAATACAGATCCCGGCATCTGCGTCAGTGCGCGATTTAAATGAACGATCGGATCGCCCGCAGCGCTGCTGCGGGGATCCGATCATTCATAACGCCGGACGGAGGTCCCCTCTCCTTCCTCCGTCCGGCTCCCAGCGTCTCCTGCTCTGGTCTGTGATCGAGCAGACCAGAGCAGAAGATGACCGATAATACTGATCTGTTCTATGTCCTACACATAGAACAGATCAGTATTAGCAATCATGGTATTGCTATGAATAGTCCCCTATGGGGACTATTCAAGTGTAAAAAAAAATGTAAAAGTAAAAGTTAAAAAAAGTGAAAAATCCCCTCCCCCAATAAAAAAGTAAAACGTCCGTTTTTTCCTATTTTACCCCCAAAAAGCGTAAAAAACATTTTTTATAGACATATTTGGTATCGACGCGTGCGTAAATGTCCGAACTATTAAAATAAAATGTTAATGATCCCGTACGGTGAACGGCGTGAACGAAAAAAAAAAGTCCAAAATTCCTACTTTTTTAATACATTTTATTAAAAAAAAAATTATAAAAAATGTATTAAAAGTTTTTTATATGCAAATGTGGTATCAAAAAAAAAGTACAGATCATGGCGCAGAAAATGAGCCCCCATACCGCCGCTTATACGGAAAAATAAAAAAGTTAGAGGTCATCAAATTAAAGGGATTATAAACGTACTAATTTGGTTAAAAAGTTTGTGATTTTTTTTAAGCGCAACAATAATATAAAAGTATATAATAATGGGTATAATTTTAATCGTATTGACCCTCAGAATAAAGAACACATGTCATTTTTACCATAAATTGTACGGCGTGAAAACGAAACCTTCCAAAATTAGCAAAATTGCGTTTTTCGTTTTAATTTCCCCACAAAAATAGTGTTTTTTGGTTGCGCCATACATTTTATGATATAATGAGTGATGTCATTACAAAAGACAACTGGTCGCTCAAAAAACAAGTCCTCATCCTAGTCTGTGGATGAAAATATAAAAGTTATGATTTTTAGAAGGCGAGGAGGAAAAAATGAAAACGTAAAAATTAAATTGTCTGAGTCCTTAAGGCCAAAATGGGCTGAGTCCTTAAGGGGTTAAAAATGAAGTCCAACACCATATGGACCTAAAATACATGAGAATTTATCTACAGAAGAACATCATACCTAGGATTATGTCTGAGACAAGAAGCTGCGTTAAAAAATGATGAGAACTTTGTAAAAAGATCTGATAAACAGTTTCTCAGTCAAAATGATGAACCTTCTATGTGAGAAGAGAAGTTATGTAAAGTTCTCTATCAGAGTAAACAAACTCACACCCCTGCTTTAACCACAGAAAAATAGACATGACTTGATGGATGGATAGGCTACTAACCATGCGCATCTTGAACATCGAAGAAGAAACTTTAGAACTGAAGACCAATAAATTTGAGAGTCCAGAATGACCATAAAACTCCAAATTCTGGTAAATAAAAAGCAAGGAGACCACAGAAGAAGTAACAGAAAAAAAAAAACACAGGTCGAAAAAGGACAAGGTGGACTTAAATCCCCGAGGCATACCCTGATATCCAGACCAAATAATGGGAGATATTTCACCAACCCATGGTTCCACTCGAAAAAATGTAGCTCAAGAAATTACACTCCGAAGGTCCCTAGAGAAAAACAGATGCACATGGAAAGGAAAAATAACCAGTGTATCATAGGACCTAACACCTCCAATAGACGAAACGTTACCTCTCGGATAATGCGAGAATTCCCACTATTATCCAAGAAATTGGAAATTAGTACCACAAAAAGGGAAAGACACCCACACCTATGGATAGGACTAAGGAACCAGCTGAAGCTAGGACCAATGAACAATCTGGAAAGGAATACAATGCATTAGTCAAGAAAGGAATAACATCACAAGAAGGGATGATGCCTCCAACCTCTAAGAAATGGAGAAGTGGAATATTGTCATGGGAAGAGGCAATATTCTCAATCATTCAAAGTTTAGCGACTTGGAGACCCTTTTACTACAAGCTAGAGAATGCACATCTCTAGCCTTACCTCTCACATCTTTTCCAGACGTGTCACAGGAGACCAGCGATCAACCAATTGGGAACACCCAGTCACTACAGATCTCAACACCCGGAACTCCATTCAATCTGTCATGCATTACAGTATATGGTACTCAGAGGCGAACAGGAGGCCCCAGAAATCCTTCAGATACAGGATCAAACGATACATAAAGAAATCACATCAGAGTATGGTTACTGGATGGTGTGAACAGGTAAGTGAGCTGGCGCCTTCGTGCTGGATCGCACGCGCAGCGCTGCAAAGGGCTGTACCGTAGATGTCCGGTGGTTATAAAGGTGCTGATAGAGGTAGATATGAATGGTAAACAGGGCTATACGCGTTTCCAGACTGGTCTGATTCTTCAGTAGCCAGAATTGCATAATGGTTAGCCAACACAAAATTCGGGTTCTAAATAGTGCAAGGATTGTGATGTCACAGTTTTAAGAGGGACAAAAAAACCTGGAAAACTAATCCATAAATACATGTATAGAAAATAAGATAAGAGAAAAAGAGAAAAAAAGAAGACCGAAGGAAACTTCTTAAAGAGAAGCACAGAATATAAATTACTAAGCAGGGAAATATATCACGGAATATATATGTAGAATTGTGGACGAAAAATGTGCAAATATAAATACATATGAAATTTATCTGAGGGTGATATTGAGAGATAGCGATGTCAAGCAGTGTGATATACATCGCAATGGAATAAGATATGTAGAAGGGGTGTGGGTGTGTATGATGTACAAACTTAATGGTGTTGGAAATAATCTATCATGTCAAGATAAGGTATAGGGGTGCAAGGGTGTATATTTAGAAAATGCAAATCGGTCTATAGTGTTACTAGAAGGTGGATCGATGAAATGGGGTGAAAGTAGTGTTAGGTAAATCTAATGATTGATAGATAAAAATAAGGAGATTTAGAATAAGATTTACCGGACATATAAGTTTATAATAGGAATTATAAGTAATAATTGGATATTATATAACAATAGGATGTATAAGAGTATAGGATTATATATAAAAAGTGAATAGGGATTGTAGTATGATTATGGGAGTCAAGGTAGTAATAGACAATAAAAATGAAAATAAATGATGATGAAAAATACAGATAAAAATAAAATTGAGGATAAAAGATGGGAATGATTGTGAAAAATAAAATAAAATGTAAAATAAAATTAAAAATGATGATAATGAAAATAATAATAAAATAAGGTGAAAATAGTAAATAATAAAAATATCGGGATAGAAAATACCGTAAGTGAAAGTACAAATGAGGATAAAAGTGAAAATAAACATGAAAGTGAATATGTACAATGGAAATACAATGGTTCTTGGTCCATCCATTCTCTTTATGCAATGTTCAGATGATCCCCATAAATTCTAGTCTTTGGAATTCTTAATATTTTTCCCTCCCTAATGCTATTACCTGTTCATACATATAGGCATTGTTCTCTCTACAAACCACCGCTATTTCTGCGATATTTGAAGCACTTATGCAAAAAAAAAAAAAAAAAATTTAATTTTATTTTTGTGCAGGTGGAAGAGATAAACGAGGAGGCCCAGTTTTAACTTTTCCAGCACGAAGCAATCATGACAGAATAAGACAAGAAGATCTTAGAAGGCTTCTATCATATCTTGCCTGCATACCTAGGTATTTATGTTTCTATTTCACATTCATGGGGTTCTCTGTGTATTTCGAATAGATATCCTATCCTTATGATAGACCAAAAATATTAGGTGTGTTTCTCGCTTTTGGCAAACCTGCCTTTCATTTGTTTGAAGGGGTCTCAGCACCATATTCTCTTAATTTACACTGTATTGTACTCCACAGTGTCGTCACCTTCATAGCAGCTTTGCATGGTATAACTCATTTTTCTTATTCAGTTTAAGTAGCCGGTGTGGGTGCTAAAAGTTGGATCCTCACTGATCTGTTAGTGATGGCCCATCTTAACCCCTTAACCTCCCTGGCGGTACGATTCTGTCTGGAAATTTGTACCAAAAGCGGTACAATTTTTTGCACTGAATCTCACATCTCCCTCCGCCCATTTCACATCTCCCCTGTCACATTCCCCCTCTCCCTTGTCACATCCCCCGTCACATTCCCCCCCTTGTCACATTCCCCCCCCTGTCACATTCCCCCCCCCCCCGACACATTCCCCCCCTCGTCACATTCCCCCCTCGTCACACCCCCCCTGTCATATTCCCCCCCCTGACACATTCCCCCACCTTGTCACATTCCCCCCCTTGTCACATTCCCCCCCCCTGTCACATTCCCCCCCCCTGTCACATTCCCCCCCCCCTGTCACATTCCCCCCCCCCTGTCACATTCCCCCCCCCTGTCACATTCCCCCCCCCTGTCACATTCCCCCCCCTGTCACATTCCCCCCCCCTGTCACATTCCCCCCCCCTGTCACATTCCCCCCCCCCTGTCACATTCCCCCCCCCCCCCCTGTCACATTCCCCCCCCCCCCCCTGTCACATTCCCCCCCCCGTCACATCCCCCCCCCCCCCTGTCACATTCCCCCCCCCCCCCCTTGTCTTGTCCTGCAGCAAATACACTAGGTTTGCCGGGCAGATTTCAAACCTAGTGTATTTCCTGCAGAACAAGTCCTTTCCCCTTCAGCTAATCACAGGCTTTACACCACTGCGGCCTGTGATTGGCTGAAAAGTGAAAGGTCCTAGAAGATGAATAGTGAAGAGAGGACACCCCGGACCGCACGGAGGGGAACGGCATCTGCAGGGACCGGGACTAGGTGAGCAAAAGTTTTTTTTATTTTACTACTTCTTCCTTTTACACTTAGCTCAGTGTTTTTCTAACAGGGGGCCTCCAGCTGTTGTGAAACTACTACTCCCAGCATGCCCGGACAGCCTTTGGCTATTCGGGCATGCTGAGAGTTGTAGTTTTGCAACAGCTGGAGGCCCCCTGGTAGGGAAACACTGACTTTTAGTATTTTTCTTTACCTGCTCTGGCCGGCCCCTGCAACGGGAGCCGACCCGAGCAGATAATCGCATGTTTTCCCGGGGGCCGCATCGCTATATCGCATTGCTTTTGCGATATATCGTGCAGCCCGGCCGGGAACTCTGCAATTCTACCCCGAGCGTGACTCGGGGTTACCAATCCTAGCAGGGAAAATTTACCCCGAGTCACGCTCGGGAATACCGCTCAGGAGGTTAAGGACCAGGCCATTTTATACCTTAAGGACCGGAGCGTTTTTTGCAATTCTGACCACTGTCACTTTAAACATTTATAACTCTGGAATGCTTTTAGTTATCATTCTGATTCCGAGATTGTTTTTTCGTGACATATTCTACTTTAACTTAGTGGTAAAATTTAATGGTAACTTGCATCCTTTCTTGGTGAAAAATCCCAAAATTTTATGAAAAAAATTAAAATTTTGCATTTTTCTAACTTTGAAGCTCTCTGCTTGTAAGGAAAATGGATATTCAAAATATATATTTTTTGGGTTCACATATACAATATGTCTACTTTATGTTTGCATCATAAAATTGACGAGTTTTTACTTTTGGAAGACATCAGAGGGCTTCAAAGTTCAGCAGCAATTTTGAAATTTTTCACAAAATTTTCAAACTCACTATTTTTCAGGGACCAGTTCAGTTTTGAAGTGGATTTGAAGGGTCTTCATATTAGAAATACCCCATAAAAGACCCCATTATAAAAAAATGACATTCAGTAAGTGTATTAACCCTTTAGGTGTTTCACAGGAATAGCAGCAAAGTGAAGGAGAAAATTCAAAATCTTAATTTTTTACACTCATGTTCTTGTAGACCCAATTTTTGAATTTTTGCAAAGGGTAAAAAGGGGAAAATTTTTACTTGTATTTGAAACCCAATTTCTCTCGAGTAAGGACATACCTCATATGTCTATGTTAATTGTTCGGCGGGCGCAGTAGAGGGCTCAGAAGGGAAGGAGCGACAAATGGTTTTTGGGGGGCATGCCGCATTTAGGAAGCCCCTATGGTGCCAGGACAGCAAAAAAAAAAAAACACATGGCATACCATTTTGGAAACTAGACCCCTCAGGGAACGTAACAAGGGGTAAAGTGAACCTTAATACCCTACAGGTGATTCACGACTTTTGCATATGTAAAAAAAATATATATATTTTTTTACCTAAAATGCTTGGTTTCCCAAAAATTTGACATTTTTAAAAAGGGTAATAGCATAAAATCCCCCCCAAAATTTGAAGCCCAATTTCTCCCGATACAGAAAACACCTCGCATGGGGGTGAAAAGTGCTCTGCTGGCGCACTACAGGTCTCAGAAGAGAAGGAGTCACATTTGGCTTTTCGAAAGCGAATTTTGCTCTGGGGGCATGCCGCATTTAGGAAGCCCCTATGGTGCCAGGACAGCAAAAAAAAAAAACACATGGCATACCCTTTTGGAAACTAGACCCCTCGGGGAACGTAACAAGGGGTAATTTGAACCTTAATACCCTACAGGTGTTTAACGACTTTTGCATATGTAAAAAAATATATATTTTTTTTACCTAAAATGCTTGTTTTCCCAAAAATTTTTTAAAAGGGTAATAGCAGAAAATACCCCCCAAAATGTGTTAGGCAATTTCTCCCGAGTACGGCGATACCCCATATGTGGCCCTAAACTGTTGCCTTGAAATACGACAGGGCTCCAAAGTGAGAGCGCCATGCGCATTTGAGGCCTAAATTAGGGACTTGCATAGGGGTGGACATAGGGGTATTCTTCGCCAGTGATTCCCAAACAGGGTGCCTCCAGCTGTTGTAAAACTCCCAGCATGCCTAGACAGTCAACGGCTATCTGGCAATACTGGGAGTAGTTGTTTTGCAACAGCTGGAGGCTCCGTTTTGGAAACAGTGGCGTACCAGACGTTTTTCATTTTTATTGGGGAGGAGGGCTGTGTAGGGGTATGTGTATACGTAGTGTTTTTTACTTTTTATTTTATGTTTTGTTAGTGTAGTGTAGTGTTTTTAGGGTACAGTCGCATGGGCGGGGGTTCACAGTAGTTTCTCGCTGGCAGTTTGAGCTGCGGCAGAAATTTTGCCGCACCTCGAACTTGCAGCCGGATACTTACTGTAATCCTCCGCCCATGTGAGTGTACCCTGTACATTCACATTGGGGGGGGGGGGGGGGGGGGGGACATCCAGCTGTTGCAAAGCTACAACTCCCAGCATGTACGGTCTATCAGTGCATGCTGGGAGTTGTAGTTTTGCAACAGCTGGAGGCACACTGGTTGTGAAACACAGTTTGGTAACAAACTCAGTGTTTTGCAACCAGTGTGCCTTCAGCTGTTGCAAAAGCTACAACCCCCAGCATGTACGGACAGCGGAAGGGCATGCTGGGTGTTGTAGTTATGCAACAGCTGGAGGCATACTACTTTGGCTGGGGATTGTAGTTATGCAACAGCTGGAGACACACTGGTTTGCTACTTAACTCAGTGTGCCTTCAGCTGTTGCAAAATTACAACTCTCAGCAGTCACCGACAGCCAACGGGCATGCTGGGAGTTGTAGTTATGCAACCACCAGATGCACCACTACAACTCCCAGCATGCACTTTAGCTGATTGTGCAAGCTGGGAGTTGTAGTTATACAACAGCTGAAGGTACACTTTTCCATAGAAAGAATGTGCCTCCAGCTGTTGCAAAACTACAAGTCCCAGCATGCCCATAAGGGAATGCTGGGAGTTGTGATGGTCTGCATCCTGCTGTTGCATAACTACAGCTCCCAGCATGCCCTTTTTGCATGCTGGGAGCTGTTGCTAAGCAACAGCAGGAGGCTGTCACTCGCCTCCAACGATCCTCGCCGCACAGGTCAGTCCCTCGTCGCCGCTGCTCCTGGGGCCCCGATCCCAACATTGACGCCGGGGATCGGGGTCCCCAGCACCTGGGGTGCACGTCCCGCACCCGCTCACGTCCTCCGGAAGAGGGGCGGAGCGGGTTGCGGGAGTGACACCCGCAGCAGGCGCCCTGATTGGTCGGCCGGTAATCCGGCCGACGAATCAGGGCGATCGTGAGGTGGCACCAGTGCCACTTCACCCCTGCTGGCTCTGGCTGTTCAGCCAATAATTCCGGGTCACTGGAGACCCGATTGACCCGGAATCCGCCGCAGATCGCTGGACTGAATTGTCCAGCGATCTGCGGCCATCGCCGACATGGGGGGTCATAATGACCCCCCTGGGCGATATGCCCCGATGCCTGCTGAACGATTTCAGCAGGCATCGGGCACCGGCTCCACTCCAGATGGTTGCGGGGGGCCGGTAAAACACATGATGTTCTCATACGTCATGTGTCCTTAAGGACTCGGAAATGGAGACGTATGAGAACGTCATGTGTCCTTAAGGGGTTAAGGCTAACCGCTTTTAAAAGATTTTTTTTTCTAGAGTAAATTATCAAAGCTTAATCAGTGTCTAAATGAAAAGTTCAGCAACTTTCTAATCTATTAAACTGAAATATAAAGTTTGTATTACCCTTTTTATGATGATAAAGGCGTACTGCAGCCTTAGACAACTTGGGGTGATCAGTGTCAGATCGCAGGGACCTCCTGCGATTTCCCTACAGGGACCTGGATCCGCAGCAGCTCTACGCGGCTAATGCTTGTGTCATCGACTTGAAGAGGTTGACAGACATGCCCACTCCATTTAGCTCTTTGGGAGAGGCAGGGATGCATAAATGCTGCATCTTCGCCTCTCCCATAGAGATACATGGAGGGGGGCATGTTGGCCACGGCGTCATGCTGCAGTCGACACACATCCAGCATGGGGAATGCCGCGAGGGGTCCCAGTGTTTGGTCCCCCTGAAATCAGACACTTATCCTCTATCCTGCTGATAGGGGATAAGTTGTCTAAGGCTGCAATACTCCTTTAATATAACTATTTGTGTTTGCATTTTGTGACTGCAAAACTGTAGGTGTTTAGTGCTTTTAGTTCTGAAGTGGATACAGTTGTATCCTGTCTAGTCTGCAGCTTTAATGTATATTAACAAATTGTGGCCAAATTTCATTGCATATCTTGTGCCAAAATCTGACAACAGTCAATCTATAATGCAGGGAACAAGCATTAATAGGACAACTACTATGGAGGCAAAGTAGGATGCTCCGTCTCCTAATGCACAGTTAAAAGTGGCGGAAAGAACAGGCGCTTGGTGATGGTATTTTGGTGGCAAAATAAAAATGAAAGGGATTTAGAAAAATTATTATTGTGCTATATTAATTTTTCATAACTGTGCCTCCAACATTGGAGAAAGACTTAATGGCGATAGATGTACATATGCGCCCTTGTCGTCTGGGCTTTAGCGCACCAGGTATGCTCTGGCTTTTTTCCAATCACCGCCACACCCCGTGGGTGATAGGACCAAGATAGCTGCTGTTATCTAACAGCAACCATCTTAGTACATTTCTGAGGGGGCCCTGGAACCCCCCCCCCCCTTAATTGTGATCGCCATGATTGGTCAATTCTGGTCTAAATGCGACATAGCATAGAGCACTTAGCATCCAAATATAAGGGGTTTCCTTACTCAAGAGAAATTGAGTTACAAATTTTGGGAGGCTTATTTACCCCTTGTAAGAATGAAAAAATAAAAAAAGGGGGCTACAATAACATGATGGAGGAAAAATGGAGATTTTGAAGTTTGTCCTTCACTTTGCTGCTATTTCTGTGAAACACCTAAAGGGTTAACAAACTTTCTGAATGTCATTTTGAATACTTTGAGGGTTGCAGTTTCTATAATGGGGTCCATTATGGGAGATTTACAGAGAGGCCCCTAAAATCCACTTCAAACTGAACTGGTCCCTGGTTTTAATTTTTTGTGAAGATTGCTACTATACTTTGAAGCCCTCTGATGTCTTCAAAAAATTAAAACATGTCAACTTTCTGATGCTAACATAAAGGAGACATATTGTATATGTGAATCAAAATTTTATATATATATATATATATATATATATATCTATATAAGGTTATTGTGTAACATGCTGGGAGTTGTAGTTTTGGTTTGTGTCAAGGAATACTAGGAATTACAGTTAGTAACTACAACACCCAGCATGCCCTGATGAGCCTATGGCTCTGCAGCTGACCCGAACCAAAACTACAACTCCCAGGATGTTACACTTTATAGTTCTACAGTTTAGGTTATGGTGCAACATGCTGGAAGTTGTAGTTTTGGTTCGGGCGTGTTTGCGTGCATCCGTGGGGCTCTTGGCCAGCGGGTGAGTATGAAGGGCGGGATTCTGGTGGTGCAATTTAGTGCAGGTGGCCAGAAGCAACTGAAAATAAATTAATAAAAATTAGATGGCACAACTGGCGGCAGCACTTGTCAGTCCGCCCTGTACAAAACATACATGCATACATGTTATACATACACATATACATACACCAGCCACTGCCCCTATATTATACATTACATACATACATACACCCGCCGCTGCCCCCCCACATCATACATTACATACACACATACACACATCATATATACACACATCACACATACACTCACACCACACACATACACCATACATATGCACACATCATGCATACACCTGCTGCTGCCCCCCCACATACATTACATACACACATCAAACATACACCAACCATACACCAACCATACACACATCATACATACACATACACCGGGCTGCTGCCCCCTGTATCATACATTACATACACACATCACACATTGACACATCATACATACACATATACATACACCGGGCTGCTGTCCCCTATATCATACATTACATACACACATCACACATAGACACATCATACAGACAACATACACACATCATATATACACATACACCATACATATGCATACATCATACATACACCTGCCGCTGATACACCCCCCCTAATCATACAATACATACATATACTTACATATATACATACATATACTTACATATATACATACATATACTTACATATATACATACATACATGCCGGTGTGAGGTGAAATCCCCAGCCTGTGCAGTTCAGTATGTCTCCTCACACACGTCCTCTCCCCTCCCCCCTGCTCTGTGTTTTCCCCCGTGAAAACTTGAAACCTCCCCGTGATAAGCGAGGTCCTGTGTAGACAGAGCAGGGGAGGGGCTGTGTACATCCTCATTCTCCCCCTGTCGTCTTGTGTTCAGAGCTGTGCTCTCCATCCTCCGGGAGGGGATGAGGGGGCGTGGCTTCATCCTCTCCTGCAGACCGTCCTCGGGCTCTGCCCTCGCTCCTTCCCGCTCTAGCTTCGGCAAACTTCGGAGAGCGGAGGGGAGGTGAGGTGAGATCCCCTCACACCGGCTGGGGGGGCTCTGAGCAGCGGCCCCCGGCTACTGAAATCAGCTGGGGGCTCGGAAATCTCACCTCACACCGCCGCCCCCTCCATACACCCTGAGTGCCGGTGTGAGGTGCAGACTTGTATCCGCCCCTGCGCCTCACACGGCATTAAAGAAAAATAAGGGGGAAGTCGTTCTGTCCCTGCTAGCCCGATAGTGCAAAATCTATAAACAATTCACCTGCCCGGCGCCCAAAACTACTTGTCCCGGGCATCGGGCGATAGGATTTCCACATCCCTGGTATATATATGTGTGTGTGTGTGTGTGTGTGTGTGTGTATATATATATATGTGTATATATATATATATATATATATATATATATATATATATATATTAGTAAATTTGAGTAGCCGTATTAGTCCAGCGATGCAAATCATAAAATGTTGCAGTATCTTGTAATACCTTTTTTATTGGACTAACAGCATTTTGTAGAGACAAGCTTTCGGGATTCCGCCCTTTATCAAGTCCAAAGCAAATCTAAGCTCACAAGCAGAAGACACAGGTTACATCTCACAAATATGCAGGGGTTAAGACAATAAATGTGGAGAATTCACACTAAGATGGGCCATAAATTGTCATCTTTTGGCCCATCTTAGTGTGAATTCTCCACATCTATTGTCTTAACCCCTGCATATTTGTGAGATGTAACCTGTGTCTTCTACTTGTGAGCTTACATTTGCTCTGGACTTGATAAAGGGATGAATCCCGAAAGCTTGTCTCTACAAAATGCTGTTAGTCCAATAAAAAAGGTATTACAAGATACTGCAACATTTTATGATTTGCATATATATATATATATATTAGAATATATTTCTCAGGACTTTGATATCATTTATTTGGCTTGTCCATTTTCCTTACAAAAGGAAGAGCATTTCAGAGATAGAAAAAATGCTACATTTTCAAAATTTTCATGAATTTAAATTTTTTTTTTCACAAAAAGATGAAAAGCAGTTGGTACATCAACTCCCACACAATATTCACTAAATCTACGGAAAAGGGTGGTGATGGGGTGTGTGGTCATCATTCTGGGGGTTTAATGCTGTTATCGTTACCTTCATAACCTCTAAACCTGTAAGTTTACCCTGTATTGCTTTCACAGAGATTATAATAGAACTAAGCGGGAATGTAGCTAGAGACCTCCTTTAACCCCATGGGTTTATTTATTTTATTTTTTTTTGCACTTTTTTTTTTCTTTGTCTTCTAAAAGCCAGAACACTTTTTTGATTTTCCACTTACAGACCCATATAATGGCTAGTTCTTGCGTGACCAACTGTACATAATGACATAAATCATTTTACCACAAAATTTACAGCAAAATGAAAAATAAAATATTTGTGGGAAGAAATTGGGGGAAAAAAAGCAGTTTATCAACTTTTGGTGGCTTCTGTTTCTATGCAGTGCACTTTTTGGTACAAATGAGATATTATATCTATTCTCTAGGTCAATATGATTAGAATGATACTAAACTTAAAGGTTTTGTTTTATTTTCCTACTTAAAAAAAATAAATGATACATTTTTGTATGAAAATGTGTATGTTTAAAGGACAACTGCAGTGGTACACATTTATATGTGCCCGGGCCTCAAAAATAAACAAAATTAAACTCATACATATCTTCCTACAAGCACCCGTTGGTCCGGCACAGGCCTCACGGTCGGGCAGTGCTGACGTCATTCCACTTCCTGGAGACGGACGCCGCAGAGCCATCGGCGTATCACCGGCCGTAGCCATGTCCCGCCCCGGCCTGTGATAGGCTGAGCCCACTGTCATGTAAGAATCCGGCCAGAGCTCCTTACATGACACTGAGCTCAGCCTATCACCGACCGGGGTGGGACATCGCTACGGCCGGTGATACGCCGACGGTTCTGCAGCGTCCCCGTCCCCAGGGACGTATGAGGGCTAATTTTTTGCGCCGTGGTCTTAAGGTTTTAGTTATACTATTTTGTGTTGATAGGACTTTATGAAAAAATTTTTTTATTTTTTTATTCTGCTGTAAGTGACCAAAAATTTGCAATTCTTGACTTTGGTAATTTTTTTCCGTTCATGCCATTGACCGTGCAGTTACCATTATATTTTATTAGTTTTATTATATTTTATTAATGCTGGTGTGACCCCAAATTTTTCATTTTAACAAGCGGGAATAGGAGAAAAAGCACACTAAAATTTTGTAATACCATTCAGTTAGAGTATGGAAATACATCATATGTGGATGTATTGTGCTCTGCGGGTGCACTCCAGGGCTCATAAGAGAAGGAGCGCCATTGAGCTTTTGGAGAGAAAATTTGGTTGAAATGGAAGTTATGGGCCATGTGCATTTACAAAGCCCCCATGGAGCCAGAACAGTGGACCCCCCCACATGTGACCCCATTTTGGGAACTACACCCCTCACGGAATTTAATAAGGGGTACAGTGAGCATCTATACCCCACTGGCGTTTGACAGATCTTTGGAACAGTGGGCTGTGCAAATGAAAAATAAATTTCTCATTTTTACAGACAACTGTTCAAAAAATCTGTCACCTGTGGGGTGTAAATGCTCACTGCACCCCTTTTTACATTCTGTGAGGGGTGTAGTTTCCGAAATGAGGTCACATGTGGGGGGGGGGGGGCACTGTGCTGGCAGCATTTGGGGCTTTGTAAAATGCACATGGACTTCAATTCCAGCCAAATTCAGTTCAATTCCCCCAAAAATTAGCTCCTTCTTTTCTGAGCATTGTAGTGAGTCGCAGAGCACTTTACGTCCACATATGAGGTATTTCCTTACTCAGAAGAAATTGGGTTACAAATTTTGTAAGCTTTTGCATCTATTAATCCTTGTGAAAATGAAAAATTTAGCAACACCAGCATTTCAGTGAAAAAAAATCTTTTTTCATTTTTCACATCAAACTTTAACGAAAATTCGACAAAGACATGTGGGGTGTTAAGGCTCACTGTACCCTTTATTATGTTCCTTGAGGGGTGTAGTTTCCAAAATGGGGTCACATGTGGGTGTTTTCTCTTTTGCGCTTGTCAGAACCATTGTATCGATCAGCCACCCCTGTGCAAATCACCAATTTAGGCCTCAAATGTTCATGGTGTGCTCTCACTCCTGGGCCCTGTTGTGCGACCACAGAGTATTTTATGTCCACATATGATGTATTTTATTACTCAGGAGAAATTGTGTTTTAAAGTTTGGGGGTCTCTTCCTCCTTTTTACCGTGTTTCTCCGAAAATAGGACCAGGTCTTATATTACTTTTAGCCACAAAAAACACACTGGGGCCTATTTTCAGGGTAGGGCTTACTTATTTACAGTACGGTATGCACATTAAACAACATGGCGTTTCAACAGTATTTACTCCGCCCCCCATTATTATCATGTGTTGGGCGCAGCTCTGAAGCCCAACGTCCCTCCCCCCCCGCCCGCCGGTTTATCAACCCAGCACCCCACATCGGGGTAATAATCGTTAGTCACCCGCAAGCGCAGCTTCTCTCTCCCCCCCCCCCCCCCAAAATAATGATCGGTCGCTGTGCTGTATCTATTCCTGTGCCCGGGCTGAAAATAGGGTATTACAAAACAAACTTTAACTTACCGTACCTTCGTCCTCCGTTCCCCCGTTGCTAAGGCACCGGCCTGGTGGTCCCTCCGCTGTTATCGCTGCTTCCTGGTGTTGGGACGTCACAGAGCCGTCAGCCTATCACTGGCCGCAGCGATGTTCCGCCTCGGCCGATGATGGGCTGAGCCGACTGTCATGTAAGAAGCCGGCTGGCTTCTTACATCACAGTGGGCTCAGCCTATCATCGGCAGAGGCGGGACATCGATGCGGCCGGTGATAAGCTGAAGGCTCTGTGACGTCCCAACACCAGGAAGCAGCGATAACAGCGGAGGACAGTGAGGCCGGTTCCTTAGCAATGGGGGAACGGAGGACGAAGGTAAGTTTAAGTTTGTTTTTCAATATTTGCAGCCCGGGCATTGTCTAGGTCAGTGGTCTTCAACCTGCGGACCTGCAGCTGTTGCAAAACTACAACTCCCAGCATGCCCGGACAGCCGCTGGCGGGAAAATTGTTTGGGACCTTGTATACCCATTGCTAGATAAGGGTTACCACGTGTACGTGGACAACTTTTATACCAGCATCCCTCTGTTCACATCCCTTGCCGCCAGATCCACGTCCGCTTGTGGGACCGTGTGCAAGAATCAGATAGGCCTCCCTCTAAATTTTCTGCAGACACCTATGCCCAAGCATGAGTCCCATGCCCTTGCCCATGAAAACCTGTTGCTGGTCTGGTGTAAGAATAAGAGGGATGTCCTTATGCTGACCACTATTCATGGCAACGGCAGCTCACCTGTACCTGTGCGAGGTACCACAACAACGGTCCTCAAGCCTGATTGTATTCTGGACTACAATCAGCATATGGGGGGGGGGGGGGAGAGTTGATGTCTCTGATCAAATCCTGAAGCCATATAGCGCCATGCGGAAAACACGTGTATGGTACAAGAAAGTTGCGGTCTACTTGGTACAGGTTGCCATGTACAATGCTTTTGTACTGTACCAGAACGCTGGCAGCACAGGGACATTCCTCCAGTTCCAAGAAGAAGTCCTAAAGGCCCTGATCGTTGCTGACCGGGAAAGAGCAGGCCGAACTTCCCAAGAAACTGGAAATGGCGCCAGGATCGTCCCAGGCCAACACTTTCCAGGTGAGATCCCCCACACTGGAAAGAAGGGACAAACCCAGAAAAAATGCAGTGTGTGTCACAGGAGGGGGATACAGAAGGATACCATCACTCAATGTCACACTTGCCCCGATCATCCGGGCCTCTGCATTAAAAACTGCTTCAGGGAGTATCACACTTCCATGCAGTACAAAATTTTCCCTTTTCATTTTTATTTTCCATAATTTGACCCCAATGTACCAAGTCCAGAGTACATTCCAAATTGTAACCCCATAAAACCACTAAATTGCCCCCCCCAAAAAAAATTTCTGAAAACAAAAAACAAACAAAAAAAAATGATAAAACCTCTGGGGGTATTTTTTCCAAAAAACTGGTCATGTGTTACTGAGTCACTATTATTGGAGACTTTTTGTGTTGCCTCAAATGCGCAGCGCTCTCTCTCCACCTGAGCGGGGTGTGCATTTGAGGCAACAGGTTAGGGACGGCCACACATAGGGCTGGGTGGTATACCGGTTCATACCGAAATGTTTGGGTTGCTCGATATGAATTTTATCCATACCGCAATAACGGTTGGGCCCCTCCCCCTTGGGAATGAATTATCAGCCCAGCGCTGCGCTGTCCCCACATCGGGGAACTAATCATTTGTTACCCGCCAGCGCTTTTCTGACCCCCACCCCCACCAAATCATGTTACCCGCCAGTGCTGTTCTGTTCCCCCCCCCCCCCCCCAAATTATCAGCCCAGTGGGGTACTACTCACAGATGTCACCCGCAAGCACTGCCGCCCTCCTCTTTTTTGGGGGCCGCCGGCGAAGGAACGCTATACTGTACGCCAGTGGTCTCAAACCTACGGACCTCCAGATGTTGCAAAACTACAACTCCCATCATGCTGGGAGATGTAGTTTTGAAACAGCTGGAGGTCCGAGACCACTGCTGTACGCTGTTTTGGCACCATATGGGCTTCCTAAATGTGACATGCCCCCAAAAACCATTTCAGCAAAATTCACTCTCCAAAATCCCATTGTCGCTCCTTCCCTTCTGATCCCTCTATTACGCCCGCCGAACACTTGACATACACATATGAGGTATTGGAAATTGGGTTACACGTTTTAGGAAGATTTCTCTCCTTTTACCGCTTGTAAAAATTCAAAAACTGGGTCTAAAAGAACATGCGAATGCAAAAAATGAAGATTTTGAATTTTCTCCTTCAATTTGCTGCTATTCCTGTGAAACACCTAAAGGTGTTTCCACAGCCTGGGGCTGCAGAGTATGGAACGGGCACGAGTCGGGAGCCCGCTCCATACAGTCTGCAGAGTGCCGCAGCGCTTGTCAGGTCCGGCCCTGCTTCGGGCTAAGGGCCGGAAAAATACACCTGCCCGGCGCCCGGAACTGCATGTCCCGGGTGTCGGGCGATAGGAATTCCACATCCCTGGGCCTATGGGCCATAGCAGTAGGTGCCGGGATCGTAGGAGCAGAGGTCGGAACACTAAAGATGACGTGCCGCTGGTCACTTACCATGCGCGTGCGCCCTCCTCACTGCTCCTCTCCGCTCTGCTTTTCATCTATGGGTGCACGCATGGGACGTCGGTGACTTCCCTGCGTTTTTAAAGTTAACGCAGGGGCTGCCGCAGAGAGGTAACCGCCAGGACATCCTTGTGTCCTGAAAAGATTTTTCGGGACACAGGGATGTCCCTGCGGGCCCGGACCAGGCGCTCCATGAGCGCCAATGATGATCCGATCCTGGAAGGCAGTTAGCAAGACTGGAGCACAACTGGCATCAACTGGTCCCAACTGATCAGATTGACTTTAATGGGGCCCGTCAGGCGACATTATTTTTGGTGGCGAATAGCGGGAGAATGGATATTGTTGTATTTTTTTCTCTACTATTCTCCTATCAGGCGTTACACTGCTGTATCAGAACGGCAGTGTGAAAGTTACGGTTTGTGAGTGTAGCTTAGCTCCATTGTCTATAAGGCTGAAATTCCACTTTTTTTTGGGGGGGGGGGAGGGAAACGCCAAGAAAAAACGCCAATTCTGCCGCATGTCGTTTTTTCGACCAAAACACGCAGAGTCCAGATGTTAGCTTTAAATCAATGAGAGATCGCTAAATTCTTATTCCACTTGGCGTTTTTCACTTTGGTGTTTTTTTTATTATCCTTTTGGTGTTTTTCAGATCGTTGGTAATGCATGTTGAGCCACTGGCGATTTTTTTTTTTTTTTTTTTTTTTTTTTTTTTTTTTTTGTCAAAATCCTGGCGTTTTCTCCCATAAAATATGAATGATGATCAATTCGTATCACTGGCCGGAGTACAGAGCAGAGATGCGAGATGGTAGTAGTACTACCTAAAAACTAGAGAAAAAAAAAGTGAAACACGCACTTTATTAAAAAATTATAAAAATGTTGTTATAAAATATATACGTTTTGTTTAATAAAAAATGTTTCCATCACTGCTGTATCCTTTATTTTTTTTCTTTGGCTACCCAACAAATTTTGGGTACCAAAAAAAAAAATTTCCACACAAATGAAAAAACGCCAGACGCAGGAAATTGCACTGGCGTTTTTTCTAGCGTTTTTTTTCTACCCAAAAAACGCAACACAAAAAACCAAGTAGACACTTAACCTAAGAGTCTAAGGCTACTTTCACTCTGCTGTTAGAACACAGCAGTGTGACGCCCTTTAGGAGAATAGCGGGAGAAAAATTTCTGCAATAGCCATCTTTTTCTTCCTCTATTAGCTACCAAAAATAATGGCATCCAATGGACCCCATTATAGTCAATCGGATCGGTCTGGACCAATTATTATTAACTACCTTTAAAGGCTGAAAGGGGAGCCTTATGGCCGTTAACAACTGAACACAACGGCAGTGTGAAAAGGGCCTAACTATGATGTGATGGAGCGCTGCAGTGTAAAACAGTCGGGAGAGGCAGAACAATAGTTTGAGCTTCTAGTGGGACAGCAAGTGGATTTCAGACTACACCAATGTTTCCCAACCGGGTGTCTCTAGCTGTTGCAAAACTACAACTCCCAGCATGTCCGGACAGCCAAAGACTGTGCAGGCATGCTGGGAGTTGTAGTTTTGCCACTGCTGGAGACACAGTTTGGAAAACACTATTTGGTGTTTACTACACTGCTCAAAAAAATGAAGGGGACACTTAAACAACACAATGTAACTCCAAGTCAATCACACTTCTGTGAAATCACACTGTCCACTCAGAAAGCAACACTCATTGACAATCAGTTTCACATGCTGTTTTGCAAATGGAACAGACAACAGGTGGAAATTATAGGCAAGTAACAAGACTCCCCCAATAAAAGAGTGATTCTGCAGGTGGTGACCACAGACCACTTCTCAGTTCCTATTTTTCCTGGCTGATGTTTTGGTCTTTTTTGAATGTTAGCGGTGCTTTCACTCTAGTGGTAGCATGAGCGGAGTCTACAACCCACACAAGTGGCTCAGGTAGTGTAGCTCATCCAGGATGTCACATCAATGCGAGTTGTGGTAAGGGTTGCTGTGTCTGTCAGTTCAGTGTCCAGAGCATGGAGGCGCTACCAGGAGACGGGCCAGTAAACCAGGAGATGTGGAGGAGGCCGTAGGAGGGCAACAACCCAGCTGCAGGACCGCTACCTCTGCCTTTGTACAAGGAGGAGCAGTGCCAGAGCCCTGCAAAATTACCTCCAGCAGGCCACAAATGTGCATGTGGCCACTCAAACGGTCAGAAACGTACTCCGAGGGGGGTGGTATGAAGGCCTGACATTCGCAGATTGGGGGGGTTGTGCTTACAGCCCAATACCATGCAGGACGTTTGGCATTTGCCAGAGATAACCAAGATCAGCAAATTTGCCCCTGTCGCCCTGTGCTCTTCACAGTTGAAAGCAGGTTTACACTGAGGACATTTGACAGTCTTGATAGTCTGTAGACGCCATGGAGAACATTCTGCTGCCTGTAACATCCTCCAGCATGACCGGTTTGGCGGTGGGTCAGTAATGGCGTGTGCTGGCATTTCTTTGGGGGACCGCACAGCCCTCCATGTGCTTGCCAGAGCTAGCCTGACTGCAATTACAGGCAGAGATAAAATGAGCTCCTCCGACCCCTTGTGAGACCATATGCTAGTGCGGTTGGCCCTGGGTTCCTCCTAATGCAAGCCTATGCTAGACCTCATGTGACTGGAGTGTGTCAGCAGCTCCTACAAGAGGAAGGCATTGATGCTATGGAATGGCCTGCCCATTCCCCAGACCTGAATCCGATTGAGCATATCTGGGACATCATGTCTCGCTCCATCTACCAACGCCACATTGCACCACAGACTGTCCAGGAGTTGGCGGGAGGTCATACGGACATGTGGAGGCCACACATACTATGGAGCCTCATTTTGACTTGTTTTAACCCCTTAACGACGCAGGACGTATATTTACGTCCTGCGCCGGCTCCTGCGATATGAAGCGCACCCCGCATCACATCGCGTCGGTCCCGGCGCTCATAAACGGCCGGCACTCGCGGCTAATACCACACATCGCCGATCGCGGCAATGTGCGGTTTTAACCCTTTAGAAGCGGCGGTCAAAGCTGACCGCCGCTTCTAAAGTGAAAGTATCCCGACTGCTCAGTCGGGCTGTTTGGGACCGCCGCGGTGAAATCGCGGAGTCCCGAACAGCTTACAGGACACCGGGAGGGCCCTTACCTGCCTCCTCAGTGTCCGATCGACGAATGACTGCTTCATGCCTGAGATCCAGGCAGGAGCAGTCAAGCGCCGATAACACTGATCACAGGCGTATTAATACATGCCTGTGATCTGTGTAAAAGATCAGTGTGTGCAGTGTTATAGGTCCCTATGGGACCTATAACACTGTGAAAAAAAAGTATTAATAAAGGTCATTTAACCCTTCCCTAATAAAAGTTTGACTCGCCCCCCCTTTTCCCATAAAAAAATAAAATGAAAAACATGTGGTATCGCCGCGTGCGTAAATGTCCGAACTGTAAAAATATATAATTAATTAAACCGTACGGTCAATGGCGTACGCGCCAAAAAAATTCCAAAGTCCAAAAAAGCGTATTTTGGTCACTTTTTATACCATTAATAAAAAGTGATCAAAAAGCCCGATCAAAACAAAACTTCAGATCACGGCGCAAAAAATGAGTCCTCATACCGCCCTGTACGTGGAAAAATAAAAGTTATAGGGGTCAGAAGATGACATTTTTAAACGTATAAATTTTCCTGCATATAGTTATGATTTTTTCCAGAAGTACGACAAAATCAAACCTATATAAGTCGGGTATCACTTTATCCGTATGGACCTACAGAATAATGTCATTTTTACCGAAATATTCACTGCGTAGAAACGGAAGCCCCCAAAAGTTACAAAATGGCGTTTTTTCTTTGATTTGGTCGCACAATGATTTATTTTTTTCCGTTGTTCGCCGTTAGTTTTTGGGTAAAATGAATGTCACTGCAAAGTAGATTTGGTGACGCAAAAAATAAGCCATAATATGGATTTTTTTCGGTGGAAAATTGAAAGGGTTATGATTTTTAAAAGGTAAGGAGGAAAAAACGAAAGTGCAAAAACTGAAAACCCTGAGTCCTTAAGGGGTTAAAGACCAAATCAAAGCTGGATCAGCCTGTAGTGTGGTTTTTCGCTTTTGATTTTAAGTGTGACTCCATATCCAGACCTCCATGGGTTGATAAATTTGATTTCCATTGATAATTTTTGTGTGATTTTGTTGTCTACACATTCAACTATGTAAAGACAAAAGTATTTCATACGATTAGTACATTCATTCAGATCTAGCATGTGTTGTCCTAGTGTGCCCTTTATTTTTTTGAGCAGTGTACAATAGTGGTACCACAATGATGATTCTGCAGGCTTCTGCACCTGCACCTGCACTCAACATATTACAGCAGTGGTTTCAAAACAGTGTATCTCCAGCCGTGGCAAAACTACAACTCCTAGCATGCCTGGATAGTTAATGTCCGGCGTTCTTTTTGGTAGTAAAAAATGTAATAGAGTTTTCCAAACTGTGTGTGTCCAGCAGTGGCAAAACTACAACTTTCAGCATGTCTGGACAGCTAATGTCCGGCATTCTTTATGGAAGTAGAATATGTAATAGAGCCTTTGGCTGTCCAGGCATGCTGGAAGTTGTAGTTTTGCCACTGCTGGACACACACAGTTTGAAAACAGGAGAGGCACCTCATTAGCATGGGAGGAGATATGCATATGGGAGGGAGTGGGGTGTTACTTTATTATTTCCTCAGTGTGCAGGGGGGAGAGCAGCAGGTTACAGGAAGTAGAGAACTACATTTCCCAAGATCCTCCTCTCCTACTTCTCTCCTACTTCCTGTAAGCTTCTGCCCTCCCCCCTGCAAACAGAGGGATATTTGGGAGGCAATTACAAGAAAACTGCTGAACCAATTTTGACCAAAGATGTTTTGCTGGATAGGGCTTTACAAGATCTATCAAATTAGTTAGTTATTTTTTTTAATTATCAGCACTGCATATGTCCTTTTAACTTATGCCCTGTGCCTGCCATAAAGCAACTGTGTAGGTGTTGTGAAGTGACACATCACAAAGGGGCTACCATCATGGCATCCACCAGCACACACTTTAATAAATAACATTAAAACTACAATGTCCTAAAACTAAATACCGTATATACTCGAGTATAAGCAGAGTTATCAGCACCATTTTTTGTGCCGAAAACGTCCCCCCTCGGATTATACTCGAGTGATGGGGAAAAATTTAAATGAAAAATCGCAGGCATACCGGTGGGGGGTGGCGAGGGAATGGGCCGGGGCCATCCATCGTCGCCCATCTATGCTGCAGGGACCGTCCCGACTTCCAGTAGGGAGGGTGAGCTGGACTAGTGACGCTGCATTGACGCCGCCGTGCAGGGATGTCAGTGCACAGCAGACATCCGTGACGTCAGGGGCGTCCCTACGCGGCGGCGTCAATGCATTGTCCCTAGTCTGGGGCCCCGCCTGCAGAGGAGAAGAGGGCCTCTTGGTCAAGATGGATGGCCCGAACCGGCTCACCATCTCCACTAGAAGTCGGACGGTCCCTGCAGCGATGTTGGACGGCTGCTAGGGAAGGACCGACAGAGCTGCAACCGGGGAGAGGTGAGTAGAGAACAAGAGGGGGGTCTGGATGACGACAGGGGGGTATGAGGGATGTGGATAATGATATGGGGGACAAGGGGGATCTATATGATGAGGGGGGTCTGGATGATGACAGAGGTGGGCGGGATGATGACCGGGTGGGGGGGGGGGGGGGGGGGGAGAGAATGATGAAGGACTTTGGGGATTTGCTCCTACTCTGGACAGAGGTGGCAGCAGCGAGCACTCTGGTCAGACTGAAAAGAAAAACTCCCCTTCCCCTGGAGCATTCAGCAACTGATGAGTACTGGAAGGATTAAGATCTATTTTTTTTTTTTTTTTATTAAACAGATTTGTAAATTACTTTTAAGGGGTACTCCGGTGGCAACATTTTTTTTTTTTTTTTCAATCAACTGGTGCCAAAAAGTTAAACAGATTTGTACATTCTATTAAAAAATAATCCTTCCAGTACTTATTAGCGTCTGTATACTACAAAGAAAATTATTTTCTTTTTGGATTCTCTGTCTGTCCACAGTGCTCTGTCTGTCCACAGTGCTCTCTGCTGACACTTCTGTCCATTTTTGGAACTGTCCAGAGCAGGAGAAAATCCCCATAGTAAACATATGCGGCTCTGGACTGTTCCTAAACTTGACAGAAGTGTTAGCAAAGAGCACTGTGGACAGACAGAAAAGAAATCGAAAAAGAAAGTTTATTTAAAGGGGAAAAAAAAAAAGTTTTTTCCACTGGAGTACCCCTTTAACTTTCTGGAACTAGTTGATCTGAGGGGAAAAAGTTTTTTCACCAGAGTACTACATTACATTTATTGGGGGAGGGTCTTTCACTTTTTTCTTATTTATTTTACATAGGGGACTATCTATAGCAGTCATCAAATTGCTAATATTGTTCAGTGCTATGCATAGACATAGCATTGATCAGTATTATCGGGAATCTAGTTCTCTGGTCTGCTCGATGTCAGACTAGGGCAAAAGACCCTGTGACCTCCGTCAGCCATCTTGGCTGATCTGATGATCCCTGTGGCGATCAGTTTAGCCAGTTCAATTGGCACATTGCTGCTGATGCCGTGATCTTTATTGATCACTGCATCTAAGGAGTTAATGGCAGACATCAGCTTGATTCTTGATGTTCGCCATTACCGGCGGGTCCCTTGCTGCTGATAGCTGCTGGGACCCGCTCTGGTGCTCGTGTCATGTACAGAATGTAAATGTACGTCCTGGTGCGCGAAGTACTAGCACTTCAGGACAAACATGTACATCTGATGTCTTTAAGGGGTTAAAATTAGAGGTGCACCGAAATGGAAATTTCAGAACCGAAACGAAACCGAAATAAAAAAAAATGTCAGGCCGAAACCGATACCGATACTGAAAATGACTTCTCCCCGTCTTCTGGTAAAATGCAGCGCTCCGCTCATTAGATTAGATTAGATTCCCCTACATTAGATTGCCAGCTCCCCCACATTAGATTGCCAGCTCCCCCACATTAGGTCGAGAGTTCCCCCACAATAGTAGGCAGCTCCCCCACAATAGTAGGCAGCTCCCCCACAATAGTAGGCAGCTCCCCCCACAATAGTAGGCAGCTCCCCCCACAATAGTAGGCAGCTCCCCCCACAATAGTAGCAGCTCCCCCCACAATAGTAGGCAGCTCCCCCCACAATAGTAGGCAGGTTCCCAAATTAGGTCAGCATTTCCCCCACAATAGTAGGCAGCTCCCCCCAACAATATTAGGCAGCTCCCCCCCCCCCACATTAGGTCAGCAGTTCCCCCACAATAGTAGGCAGGTTCCTCACAATAGTAGGCAGCTCCCCCACATTAGGTCAGCATTTCCCCCACAATAGTAGGCAGGTTCCCCACAATAGTAGGCACCTCCCCCCAACAATATTAGGCAGCCCCCCCCCCACATTTGTAGGCAGCCCCCCCCCCCACAATAGTAGGCAGGTTCCCCACAATAGTAGGCAGTTCCCCACAATATTAGGCAGCTCCAACCACATTTGTAGGCAGCTCCCCCCCCCACAATATCAGGCAGCTCCCCCCCCAACAATATCAGGCAGCTCCCCCCCAACAATATCAGGCAGCTCCCCTCCAACAATATCAGGCAGCTCCCCCCAACCCCAATATTAGGCAGCTCCCCCCACATTTGTAGCCAGTTCCCCCACCACACAGACATACAGCTTCCAGCCATATACAGTGTATGTCTGGAGGCTGTATGTCTGTACTGCTGCCCCCACAGTGTTCCGGTCACCGCTCCTCCGGCCCGGGGTCACATCTACTGCTATGGCCTATGGACCATAGCAGTAGGTGCCGGGGACCGGGGAGCGGTAACTGGATCACTCAAGAAGATGAAGCGCCGCCGGTCACTTACCAGGCCCCGGCCAGCGCGCGTTCTCCTGCGACGATCCTGCGGTCCTCCTGCGTCTCTATGGTTGTGCGCACGGGACGTCAGTGACGTCCTGTGCATACGACCATAGAGGCGGAGAAGCGAGGGACCGAAGGAGGATCGCAGGAGGACGCCGGGGAATGGTGAGTGACAGGCGGACATCCTTATGTCCCGAAAAGATTTTTCGGGACACAGGGATGTCCGGGATAGGATTAGGAATACTTCTAAAAACCAGGGGGCCTCCAGCTGTTGTGAAACTACAACTCCCAGCATGCCCGTACCGGCAAAGTCTGTCCTGGCATGCTGGGAGTTGTAGTTTCACTACAGCTGGAGGCCCCCTGGTTTTTAGTATACAGTATATTAGTTTTTATATGCTCTGGCCGGCCCCCGTCTGCAGCCACACACGGGAGCCGGCCCGGGCACATAAAAAGAAGTATTCCTATCCCGGAGAGCGCAACCCCCCCCCCCCCCCCCCCCCCCCCCCCCGATGTTGCGGCCGGCCCCCCCTGCACCGCCCCACGAGTGCCTCTGCCACTGGCAGTGTTTGTAACTTGTGCTGTGGGCGGGCAGGGGAGGTGGATCATTATCGCCACATTTTTTGTTGTTTCGGCATTTTGCCGAAATAGCTATTTTCGGCCTATATGTATCGGCCGCCGATATATCGGTGCATCCCTAGTTAAAATTCAAAATGCAGAAACTTCATCTTCCTCGATATCATCTGTTGGAGGCTCGTACACGCATTAGAAAATAGTCTGGCCTTGCCAAAATCAGGATTTGTCTAATATATGTATGGCCTGTTTTAAAGGGGTATTCCAGGAAAAAACTTTTTTTTAAATAAATAAATATATATATATTTTGGCTCCAGAAAGTTACACAGATTTGTAAATTACTTCTATTAAAAAATCTTAATCCTTTCAGTACTTATGAGCTTCGTTGTTCTTTCTGTCTAAGTGCTCTCTGATGACACGTGTCTTGGGAAACGCCCAGTTTAGAAGAGCTTTGCTATGGGGATTTGCTTCTAAACTGGGTGTTTCCCGAGACACGTGTCATCAGAGAGCACTTAGACAGAAAAGAACAACCTTAACTTCAGAAGTTCATAAGTACTGAAAGGATTAAGATTTTTTTAATAGAAGTAATTTACAAATATGTTTAAAGGGGTACTCCGCCCGTCATCTTATCCCCTATCCAAAGGATAGGGGATAAGATGTTAGATCGCCGCGGTCCCACTGCTGGGGACGCCGGGGATCGCCGTTGCGGCACCCCGCCATCATTACTGCACAGAGCGAGTTTGCTCTGTGCGTAATGACGGGCGATACAGGGGCCGGAGCAGCGTGACGTCATGGCTCCGCCCCTCATGACATCAAGGGCCCGTCCCCTTAATGCAAGTCTATGACAGGGGGCGTGACGACCGCCATGCCCCCTTCCCATAGACTTGTATTGACGGGGACGGGCTGTGACGTCACGAGGGGCGGAGCCGTGACGTAACGATGCTCCGGCCCCTGTATTGCCCGTCATTACGTGCAGAGCGATCTCGCTCTGCACAGTAATGATGGCGGGGTGCTGCAGCAGCGATCCCCGGGGTCCCCAGCAGCGGGACCTGGCGATCTAACATCTTATCGCCTATCCTTTGGATAGGGGATAAGATGTCTAGGGGCGGAATACCCCTTTAACTTTCTGGAGCCAGTTGATATATAAAAAAAAGTTATTTCCTGGATAATCCCTTGAATTTTTTTGAACAGACCGCTTCCCATTAAAGCAATAATGTGGTGGCACATCAAAATATCTTGTGTAAATTTACTGTAAGGCTGGTCATATTTGCAGTTTTTGGATAAAAAAAAAAGAATGAACCACAGGGAAAAAGTTATAAAGTGAGCATTTAGAAATGTCTACCTCTGGCTTTAGTTCTGTTAAACTGCATGTGTTATTCAAGCCGAGTGGCTATGCATGGCATGGTTGTACAAGTTACTTCGTTTTTCAATAAAATACTGCATAAGGGTCATCTTGTTTTGTCGTCTATCTTTTCCTGTTTTAGATAGAAAACCTCATTAGACTTAGACTGCATGAAGTGCAGTTCTGTGTTATCAATAGAAATCTATTGTGCAGGCTGTAGGGTTCTGTGTGCGCTTCAGTTCTCTTCTCTAGAAGCACCAAAGTAGATGTCAGTTCTATTTATTTTAGTAAATAATGTTCCCTATTATTATGGAGCATATTTTGTTGTATACCGTTCTTATATTGTAGAGCTTTAGGAATATATAAACTGTGTGTTACCAGTTGGTGTGTCCTTCCAAAAAGCTAGACTGCAGTCAGTGCTACCTGTATCAGACTGGAGAAATGCGCAGCTTTCATTAGCCGAATCGCAGTTGTCAATTTATAAAGTGCTAGGAAAAATAGCTTGAATAACACTGCACAGTTATGATATGATGTGTGTATATATATATATATATATATATATATATATATATATATATATATACACACATATACACACATTCCTTGTTCGTTAGCTTTCATGGTCTGCATTTGTTTTGCTCTATTTAATAATGTGTTGCTTTTTTCTATTTTGTTTAATTATATTCCACATTTTAACTTCATATTTTTTTTTTTCTTTTTTACCTACAGTGAGGAGGTTTGCAAGCGAGGTTTCACAGTAATTGTAGATATGCGTGGCTCTAAGTGGGATTCTATTAAGCCATTATTAAAAATTTTGCAAGAATCATTTCCCTGTTGTATTCATATTGCACTAATCATAAAGCCAGATAATTTTTGGCAGAAGCAAAGAATTAATTTTGGAAGTTCAAAATTTGAATTTGAGGTAAGTGTTTTATCTTTTACCAACATGCTTTTTTTTTTTTTTTTTTTTTT